>NC_090906.1:4875015-5175015 GCF_040956055.1 Brachionichthys hirsutus | reverse complement strand
CCTCCTGGACCTGCCCCAGTGCCTGCTCCGGCCACCCCACCGACTCCATCAGGCCCTCCGCGCACACCTCCTACTACAGTCCCATCAGGTCTGTGTGCTACATGAGGAAATGCAAACACATTTTCTTGATCTTGCCACAGTTCGATGTGCGGTGATGAATACCCGATGATGGGCGATGTAAAATGTCGTACTGTATGTTTGGATGCTAAACATTCTACCTGTGGCAGGTTTTGATGTCCCTCCTACTCCACTGGCTGCACCTCCTGGTCCAACACCAGTTCCTGTGATAGGACTGTCTCCTCTCCCTGCTCCTGTTACACCACCAGAAACACCTCCTGCTGCTCCTGCTCCTGCGCCTGTGCTATCTCTCTCTCCATCAGGACCTCCATCTCCATCACCTTCACCTGGTGTGTCACCTCTGGGGACACCTGCAGGTAGATTTTACATTTATAGAATTAAATCTGCAACCAGCAAAATGTTTCCATTCAGACCTCCGTCACTGAGGAGATGCCCCGTGAGTGAGTGTTCTTTATTTGGATGTGAGAACAGTGACTTACACACATATTTAAACGTTTTGTCAAGTTTCTTTCTGCCCCTTAATTCATAATTTCAGACATCAGACCGATGAGTCTTTAAAGGGGGGTAAAGGCAGCACTTAATCCCTGTTTTTAATGTATATTTAGGGTAATAGATTTTGAGCAGTATCAAATGTGTACTAGTATACAGTTCTCTCTTTGGTGGTAGGCAAGTTGATTATCCTGAAGTTTAAGTAGTAAATTGGTCAAATGTCCGGTTTTATTTTATTCACCTGGTGGTTTGAGAGGCTTGGCTCCAGGCAGTGTCCCACTCGCGACTTCTCCACCAGAGCCTACAATGTTAGAGTAAAAAAAACAACAGGGACTATTTTAAATGTTAAATACAAAGAAAAATGTAAATATTGCAAAGAGAAATCCTGATAACATTACATCTTGGACGTTTGTTTGGATTTACGTACCGCTTGGTTGTACGGCCTCGCCACCAACTGCAACCGCAGAAACAAAGATTATTTTCAGAAACAGCTTCACAACAAATTGAATTGCTAAATATTGTCACAGTCTAACAGTCATTAGTTAGTGTCAGTCCTGCCATGCATGATTCTGTGACGGGAGGTCGGCGAGAAACACTCACTCTCAGGTAGAGGTAAACCAGCGACGGCTGTGAAAGCATCCAAGTGGAGACAGTGTGTGAACGGCATTGAAATTAAAAGCATTGGTGTTGAATTAAAAGCATCGATACTGCATTAGAAAGAGTTTATCCCATGCTACCATCCTGCCATGTATAACAACAGCTCAGTGCTCAACAGGCTCTGTGTCAGCTTACCAGGGGCAGCTCCTGCGGGACCTGCAGGATATGATGACACAGTCAATGCTGAGTCACTTACATACAGGAAATGACCAAATGGATTGACTGCCTGTGGATGTTGCATGCAGAACAAGGTTTATTTTAGTTGTAGTGTGCCTGTTATGACCTTTTAAATCTCCCTTCTGACCATTAGATACGTGTTGAAACTCTTCAGGCTTTAGTAGCTTATCGGAATTATTCACGGCATCAGAAATGATAGATAGCATCAATGTAAAAGATTTAATTCAGCTTTCAAGTCTTTTACTTTCTTTAATTGAATTGTATTTCATTTTAAGTAGAAGATTTCCTCTTCATAGTCAGGTGGAAAACATAGCGTTAGGGCCCCATCATGGAACTAGCAACACTAAAATTTAAGAAACACGCTTCCTTCGCTTAGTTTCCACCCAATCCAAACTAAAATCTGCATAATGCTTGTGACCCACATGCAATGAACGGAAGCGAGACGCAGGATCGCGTTGTCCTCTCCCTTGCCTACATCTTAAAAGTGAACTGATGCAAGAACATTTGTTAACATGCAATGTTTGCAGACAAATGAAGAAACTCTTGCAATGAAACTGACCTGGAACTGCTGTCCCATTGAGTCCTGGTTTAAAAAGATCATTTTAGAGATATAAAACTGGGAAGCAACACATGCCTAAAACTATTCTGACATATTTGGCTGCAGGATGAATAGTTATTATCTCAGCTTGCATAGATGTGCTTTTTTATTTTTAGCTACGCCACCTGGTTTTGCTCCGATGATTGGAATTCCTGCTCCACCCAGGCTATCTCCATCACCTCCTGCACCCACTGGTCTGCCAGCTACACCAGTACCCCCTGTTGCATTATTATTATTGCACACATGCAAACACTTTCAATGGATAAGCGGTGTTCGACAAATATAAGTTAATGAATAATAACAATTGTTTTAATCTTTCTAAGATAAAATTAACCTTCAGGGTTTTCTGCCATCCTTTTCAAAGGGACATGCTCTACTGTCTAACTGCAAGCTATTTGGTGATGGCTGTAATAATCTGTACATAAAATGAGTTCAAAGTTCTCAAGGATCCAGTCATTTTAAACACACCCTCTCCTCCAGAACTTCCAGACCCTTCTAGCACACTGCCATCACCTGAAATAAAAGCAAAGCATAGAAAAGGACTGAGATTTGAAAATGTTTTAAACTTGTAGGAGACAAAACAAAGACTGCATATTAATGCATTATAGAGGCTTTTGTTTATTATCAGTGATAATAATTATATCCATTTTAAACAATGCCATTTTCTCTTTGTTCTCAAACAAGAGCTCAGGTATGAATTCAGACCAGAAAGTATCCTGCTGTGAGCCAGCGGCGCTAACCGTGCGCCACCATGCTTCCCTTTCCAGGGATATGTTAAAACCTGTGAGTGAGTGTGTTGTGCTTGTGTGTGACTGCTTTTTGGTTCTGTTCACCCTGCACTGATACCTTCTGATGCTGGAGCTGGCGTGCCACCTGTAGGTCCAAGTCCTCCTCCTGGTCCAGAATAGATATAGATTATATAGATTGATTTATAACTCATGAAAAAATGTAATACATATTCATAATCTGCGCAGCCAATGCTTACTTCTGGGTCCAGTTGTTGTATCTGCACCACTGACGGTGGTGGTTCTATTTACTGAAACACCAGTGCCTGTCCCTATCCCAGTTCCTGCAGTTCCAGGTCCTATCCCAGTTCCTGCAGTTCCAGGTCCTATCCCAGTTCCTGCAGTACCAGGTCCTATCCCAGTTCCTGTAGTTCCAGGTCCTATCCCAGTTCCTGCAGTACCAGGTCCTGTCCCAGTTCCTACAACACCAGGCCCAGTTCCAACCCCAGGTACAACTCCACCGAGCTTCCCTACAGTTTATGAAATGCATGCTCCGTTAATTCAGAGTCGGTGCTCACAGCTTCTCATTAATGTTTGAGAAACACGTCTCATACTTACCAGCTTTAGACCCAGCTGTGCCGTAGCCTGAAACAAATGAGACGTCATGTAAGCATTTATGAGGCTGACTGCAGTAAGGTCAGCTGAGATGAACAGCTGTCTAATTTAATGCTCTGGTATTTCATCTCTTTGAAACAACAACAACCAAACTGCATGAACATTGTCACTCTTCGACTACTGATGGTGGATCAATAAATGCTGCTTTTGGATTTAATCTCGTCTGTAACGACAGGACAAATATGAAGTAAACTCATGAGCAACAGTGTGGACTGATGTCAGCAAATCTTTCACATTGAAAATAGCAAATATTCTGGACGTTCACGTTGAAGCCCTTCCCGTCCTCCCACATGAACCAGTCACTGTAATTCCTGCTAACCACCAGCAGAGGTCAGTAAAGGGAATCTTTCAAACCTAAATGGAAGTGAAACCTGTCCTGTGATTCAGAAACAAGCACCAGCATTACTAACAGGAAGCTAGTGAAAACCAACCCAGAGTCCCGGTGCCAGTTCCAAAGCCCCCAGGTCCGTAACCGCCTGAACAAGGACGAGATAGATGCAGCTAGTGAAACTCATCCGGGGGGGTTGGAGAACATCCACCAGAATAAAAACATTTATTTTTTTATCTTGCTCAGAGCTCAGTATCGCACCTCGTCCTGCTCCACCTCCCAACACACCACCAGCACCTGTCGCCACCTGACCTGCACCAGGATCACATATGAATTAGCATTCGGGGGAAATATGGACACTCCAATGCGCATTGTGTCTTTAAGTACCATATTTAGAAGGCTTTGACCCAGTTCCATAGCCTGTAAATGAAAATGTTTCATATTTAGATTCTGGTGCGCTAAGTTTGGATTTGGCTGTACTGATCTAAGACAAGATTGAAATTGCCCCATTAACCTGTTCCATATCCAGGCCCTGGTCCTGCACCGTAGCCCCCGCCTGGCCCATAACCAAGTCCTGGTCCATATCCGCCGGGTCCATATCCTGTGCCTACAGTTCCACCGCCACCTGGCAGCCCTCGGGAGGAACAAATGGTTGAGGTCAAATTCAGACTTGAGATCATTTCAGTCTAAAAATATTTGTCATTCAAGTAAATTATTATTATTTTAAAATCAAATTCCATTTGTGTCACACACATTCTGTGGAATTCTAACAACGTTATACCTCCAGCACCACCTTGTCCAAAGCCACTTGGTCCAGCTCCTGTCCCAGTCCCAGAACCAGGCAAAGCACCAATCCATTGTCCTGCTCCCGGTCCACTACCAGTTGGTGGCCCAGCACCTTGTCCTGGGAGCCCTCCCCTGGGTCCAGCTCCGGCACCAAGCCCTCCTGCACCCAGGGCTCCTCCAAGCAGACCTGTAGACAGCACCAACACAAACACGGAGTTTCATGGTGGACGTTCTGACACGCACAACTTCTGAATATCACAGATTTAGAACACGACAGAACCGTTTTCTGATAAACCTGTATTTTGTCATTTGTAAATTGAAAGTCTTTCTCACCATACTTGCGAGCCTTGGCGCTGGCATAACCTGCAACGTTCCAGAACATGGAAAACGGGTCAGAGCCCAGAATCATCTGATGGATCTGTATGAAGTCATGTGGTAGTATTTAAATATACAGTATCTTTCTCTTTCATCCTACCTCCAAGTCCATAGCCAGCACCACCAGGTCCAACTCCTCCACCTTGCCCATAGCCAGTACCGGCACCACCCGGTCCATATCCAGTACCAGCACCACCCGGTCCAACTCCTCCACCCGGTCCATATCCAGTACCGGCACCACCCGGTCCAACTCCTCCACCCGGTCCATATCCAGTACCGGCACCACCCGGTCCATATCCAGTACCGGCACCACCCGGTCCAACTCCTCCACCCGGTCCATATCCAGTACCAGCACCACCCGGTCCAACTCCTCCACCCGGTCCATATCCAGTACCGGCACCACCCGGTCCATATCCAGTACCAGCACCACCCGGTCCAACTCCTCCACCCGGTCCATATCCAGTACCGGTACCACCCGGTCCATATCCAGTACCAGCACCACCCGGTCCAATGCCTCCGCCCGGTCCATATCCAGCACCAGCACTACCAGGTCCAACTCCTCCACCTGGCCCATAACCAGTACCAGCACCACCCGGTCCAACTCCTCCACCTGGTCTGTAGCCAGTACCAGCACCACCCGGTCCAACTCCTACACCTGGTCTGTAGCCAGTACCAGCACCACCCGGTCCAACTCCTCCGCCCGGTCCATATCCAGTACCAGCACCACCAGGTCCAACTCCTCCACCTGGCCCATAACCAGTACCAGCACCACCAGGTCCAACTCCTCCACCAGGCCTGACTCCAGTACTTGTTCCGGTCCCACCAAGGGCTCCATTTAACAAGGCTTTGATGAGAAAACAATTGATCTGTTCAAATCAGTGTTGTTGAACACAAATACTCCAAAAGAACAGAGTAAATAAAAGTTCCTACCATATTTGCGAGCTTTGGCGCTGACATCATACCCTAAAGACAAATGTAATAATTATAAATCTGGTGTGACAACATTATAGTGTCTGTGGTAATACTGCATGGTATACTACTAATATAATAATAATACTTCTTCCACTACTACTATATCATTTTTTAAAGCTTTTGCTGTTGCATCAAAATGTGCTACATTTTTTAGAACCCTAAATCTATGCATTCATAATTACCTCCTGGTCCTGTTCCTGCTGCTCCCAATCCAGTACCAGTTCCGACTGGTCCAAATCCAGCTCCTCCAGGGCCAGTGCCACCAGGACCATAGCCTCCACCAAAACCAGGTGTCACTCCTCCCAGTCCTCCACCTCCATGACTCCCAGTTGCACCAGGACCTGCACTGCCTGGACCAAAACCGTAGCCCCCACCGCCAACTCCCCCACCTGGTCCTCCTCTTCCAAGGCCTCCCATGGCACCAGTACCTGCACCCCCTTATAATCACAAAACACATTAAATGAATAAAAATCTGTCGGTGATTGGAACATTTCTTACAAAAATATAAAAGCACTTGTGACGGATGAACTTCGGTGGTGAGATAGTCCCCACCCTACACGACTGTGTCAAATGCCATAAACATCGGAACTATTTGGAAGCTGCATTGATTGCAATGTTAACAAAGATTTGAAAGTGATCCATAATCCAGGATCTCTTCTGGATCATCACCAAAATGTAATCATCTGTTCCTGGCAACATTCCCAACATTACCTGAACATTTCATCAAGACCCGTCTGTAACGTTTTGAGTTATGTTGCTGACAGACAGACAGACAGACAGACAGACCAACGCTGTTGATTACATAACCTCGGAAACCCAGGAAAGAAATCCACAAACTCTACATCAAAATGTATGAAACATTATTTGATAGGTGAGTCTTGATTCCCTCAAACATCTGAAAAAGGCACACAATCCGCCAGATTTACCTAATCCGGCTCCACCGCCTGTTCCAGCTCCACCTCCTAATCCAGGGGTGAGTCCCACTCCTCCTCCTGGGAGTCTTCCACCACCAACCCCCAAAGTGCCTCCTTGACCGAGTGAACCTCCTCCGGCTCCAGCGCCGCCTGATTACAGGAGGAGAGTAACAGGAGGTGCTGACACCTCATACCAGTTACTGTCGTGTCATATGTTGAGTCTGTGTGTCGTGTCTTTACCATATTTAGCTGCAATTTTTGCTGGATTCTTTTTCGATTTGCCCGCTCCTGTGATCGGAAGAAGACAACGCGTCTCTACGTACCTTTATCACATAGGTCATGTAATCCTACAGTCCTACTCCTCCACATGCTACTGTACTGATGATTTGTGATTACCGGATTTTGGTGATATGAGAGGGTAACCACGAAAAACACCGGGCAGTTGTTGTCCACGGCCATCTAAGGGGTCAAATACAGATGAACACATCAAATATACTGGATTTGTTTCTCTTTTGAAAGAAAAGTATCTAAAAACAAAAATTGCTTGTATAACTGTTTGTATCTTACTTCCTGCTCCTCCTGGTCCGACACCTCCCTGACCAAGGACCCCTTCAAGGAAAAAGCCAAATTGTTTGTATTTATTGGGAATGGTGCAACCAAAATGGGATTTTCTGTGATTCATTAACAGAGTCCGTTAACATACCAGTCTGAGGTCTAAGTCCGGATCCTGTGGCTACTCCAGGCAGAACACCACGGCCTCCAAAACCTTGCCAGGGGGAAAACAAAAGCACACCCACTCACATCTGTTGCCACGTCTGCTCTAAAAACACCAAACCCTTCACAATGATATACGATGGGACTGTTTTGATCTCGTCTTGTTGTATTTATTGTGTTTCCACATGCCTTGGCCTGGAACAAATCCACCTTGATACAGTCCAGGTATCCCAACTCCTGTGTGACAGAATATGTACATTTATAACTCAAACATTTATAACACCCCCCCTGCAAAAAAAAAAAAAAAATCCGAGTTTCTATGATCAAAACGTATAAGCTGGGCAGATGTTGTAAATCTTTTAGCAACTAAGAGCTTTTATCCTTTTTAATTGACCTGGGACTTGTTTTGATGCTTTCCCACCAGCCTTTCCTCCACCGGTACCAGTAGCACCAGTTTGTGGCAGCGTTGGAGCTGAAACAGGGATGAAGGACGTTCATTTTAACTCATAACTGGATACACAACATGGAATATTTGTTTAGGTTGTACCTCTTAGAGTTGATTTGTTTAACATTCTGTAACTGAATCCAGCGTTAATAGCTGCCATTTCTTGTGAATATGTATGCACAGTATACTGTATGTATATATGTATGTATGTATGTACAGTATGTATGTACGTACGTATGTATGACATGAACCGATCATAATTTGTGTATTTAATGTAAAATTCTATTGTATTACACATTTATGTCTTGTTGTCCACGGTATAATGTAAATAATATCTACCTCCTCCTCCTGGCACAGCAGCTCCAACAGGCCCAGCTCCAGCACCACCAGGTCCAAATCCTGTTCCACCAGGACCGATACCTGCACCCCAAGGGCCCACCCCTGCACCACCAGGTCCAAACCCAGTTCCACCTGAACCAGTACCTGCACCACCAGGCCCAAATCCAGTACCACCAGGCCCAATTCCTGTTCCACCAGGTCCAAATCCAGCACCACCAGGCCCAAATCCTGTTCCACCAGGCCCAAATCCTGTTCCGCCAGGCCCAACTCCTGCTCCACCAGGCCCAACTCCTGCTCCGCCAGGGCCAACTCCCGCTCCGCTAGGCCCAACTCCTGTTCCACCAGGTCCAAATCCAGCACCACCAGGCCCAAATCCTGTTCCACCAGGCCCAAATCCTGTTCCGCCAGGCCCAACTCCTGCTCCGCTAGGCCCAAATCCTGTTCCACCAGGCCCAAATCCTGTTCCACCAGGCCCAAATCCTGTTCCACCAGGCCCAACTCCTGCTCCGCCAGGCCCAAATCCTGTTCCACCAGGCCCAACTCCTGTTCCACCAGGTCCAAATCCAGCACCACCAGGCCCAAATCCTGTTCCACCAGGCCCAACTCCTGCTCCGCTAGGCCCAAATCCTGTTCCACCAGGCCCAAATCCTGTTCCACCAGGCCCAAATCCTGTTCCACCAGGCCCAACTCCTGCTCCGCCAGGCCCAAATCCTGTTCCACCAGGCCCAACTCCTGCTCCGCCGGGCCCAACCCCTGTGACACCAGGCCTATAGTTGCTTCCTACAAAGGATGTTCCAATTCCACCTAAGGTGAATTAAAAACAAATGTCAGTCATATGTCAGGAATTCAAACTGTCATGTTCACCAGTTAACAGTAACTACCTGTTTTAGGAGGCTTGGGAACAGTCCCTGGGTACTGACCAGCACCACCTGGTCCATAACCTCCGTAGCCACCTGGGTCAGCACAGAGATGTGTTAAATGGGCCAGCATGGTCGTTTCAGAGGAGCGCCTCTGTGGCAGCTCCGTGATGCTTTATGCACATTGCTTTATGAATCGGTGACATGTTGTCTCTGCAACGCTCGGAGTTTGTTCATGATTTAAGGGTGTAAATAAAAACATCCATCCATCCATGTGTCTTCAATAACTGCTTATTCTTTGCAGAGTTCCACAGGGTCTGCATGTCGACCTACTTTATTAATGCTGCTATGCATTCACTCACTCGTTGCTTTAAAGAAATAAAAATACTGCCATATGTTAAAGAAACAAACGCAGAAATGATGTTGAGAAATCGACTGACCTCCGGGGGTGTAACTTGTTCCAGTTCCAAGCCCTCCGGCACCCTGGCCCTGACCTCTGTTAGATCCGAGGCTTCCTGCCCCGAAGCCTAACGAGCAGATAAAAATCAACAGTACTTAGAACTTCCTATACTTGCTCTCGTGTCTACACAATGCATTAATGAATTCAGTGTGCTGCTCTCAGACGCCACCTTTTTGTAATTTCATACATGCATGATGGCTGAAGAGAGCAGAACCTCACAAGGACTAACTCATGCCCCGGAATGGTTTTGAAAATTTGTTTGAAGTGGTGGATGTTTGAGTTTAAATCTAAATCTTAAGACAGCATTTGGCTGAAGATGGGTCAACAATAACAGTAACAAGGTGGCAGAGAGGGAAGCGAAGCCTGTGTGTCGATGCAGCTGAGAAAATACCAACGGCATGATCGCCGTTGCTGCTTTAAATATAAACTGCTGCCACATCAAACTGTGAGTTACATAAAGGATTTTAAACTAGGTCAGTCTTACTCAGGGCTCATTTGATTGAATGAATCGGTTTCCTCCTGTTTGTATAGAAATGTTCATCCTTAATCACGGATTCAGGTGATTAAGGATGTCTGTGTTTCCTTTTAACACACTTTCTGGTCATTGTTGTTATGAAGGCCAGACATTTAGAGAAGTGGAAAGTGGGACCTATGAGCATAACGGGTGGATTTTAAAGGTTCCCAAAATAAAAAATAGCTGTGGCACTACCTCTTGAGAATTGTTGAATCTTGGATATTATCAGCAACATTCCGTATCCTTCACACGGTTAAGGGACGTAAAACAGAGAAGCTTGAAATGCCAAAGCAAATCAGTCTTTCTGACTGGCGTGATGACTTCCGTCCCTTATCAGGCGACTGCCATGCCTCATGCATTAGACTTTATCAGTGTGTGTGTGTGTGTGTGTGTGTGTGTGTACAGTACAGTACAGTGCGTGGAGCATTGAACTTCCACTTATTGTGAACGTTGCATGACACTAGACGATCAGTGGGTTTTAATGATCCAATAGAGTTTTTAAAAGTTGTCAGATTTTTGACTTTTTTTCATTCAAATTCTCTATCATTTTGCTCCTGTGTAGGATCAATGAGGGAATGGAGCCTATCCCAGCAGACTTTGGGAGGGAGGCAAGGTACACTCTGGACAAGTCACCAGACCTTTTCAAGGAGAGGTAAACAACCAATCACACTCGCATTCATACCCAGAGTCCCACCGTTCGTATAATCATGTGGAAAGGCACGTGCACAGTGAATATTTGCGGGTTTAATGTGGGTCATTTTATCTTCTATCTTTCCCAACAGCTAGTGTGCACAAGAAACACAAACTTATTTCTGATGTCGATGTCTCTTTTGTATGAAAAACAAACTATGTCATGCCTGTGCCTTGACCACCACCAGGGCCAAGTCCTCCAGGTCCAGTTCCATAGCCTCCAGGTCCAAGTCCACCTGGTCCGAAACTGCCTGTCAAGGTTCCTCCTGCGTTTCCCTGTCCAGTTCCAAATCCTCCTACAGACAGCAAATAATTCCAATAAAAGATGATGCAGAAGTAATATGGTAAATGATTGATTATGCTCAAAGCGCTTCACAGCACAGGCCAGCATTCACCTCTTTACACACACAGTCATACAACGGTTATCAGGAGTGATTCACGAAGCAATGGAACACCCACTGGGAGCACACTGAGGTTTAGAATCTTTCTCAAGGACACTTTAACCTGAAGAACACTGGGCCGGGATCAAACCCCTGACCCTCTGATAAGTGAATGCACATTAAAGGGAGCTGATGTTTTATTCTTTTCCATGCACGGAATTCATGTTTTGTGAGATTTACTGTCTATGAGAAGCCCTCGTCAAAGTTACCCTTAAATAAGGTGCAGATTCACTTTTAAGTCTTACCTGTTTTAGGAGGTTTTCGGCCTGTAAGAAGCAGACATTCTGTTAAACCGAGAGAACCACAATGGATGCTGGAATAAGATGACAAAGAATCCGTGCATGCTTTACCAGCCCCAAAGCCTCCAGGCAGGACTCCCAATGTGCCACTGCCTCCTGGGACAACTCCTCCTGGTCCAAAGCCTCCCGGGACAAAACCTCCAGGGCCAACTCCTGCTGGTCCTATTCCTCCAGGTCTGACACCTCCTAGTCCTTGAGTGCCATAGCCTTGAACAGATGCAAAAACACACAAATATGATTTGTGAAAAGTGAAACGAGCAGATTAGTTTATTGAGTTTAATTTGAGTTCAACATGAGGAATGTTGTCTGAGTCTAATTGCTTCCACCTCCACCTGTTCCTGGACCAAAGCCGCCCACGCCGGCACCAGCTCCTGCTACTCCTGGTCCTGTTCCTCCAGCAGGTTGAAATCCAGTCCCAGCTCCTCCAGGGCCAAATCCTGTTCCAGTGCCAGCTGCTCCAAAGCTAGTTCCTGGACCTGCACCAGCACCTATGCTGGCTCCAGCTCCGCCTGTTGCTCCACCAGCAGGTAGGTACACACCTGCAACAAATGTTATGGATTTGTTACTGCTGCCAAGAAGGTTATGTTTTTTGTTTGTATTTGTGTTTGTGTTATAACTGCATTATAGATCTTGCTGAAAAAAAAATCTGATTTCTGATCTAACTTGGATCCCATTTTGAGAGCCATCCGGATCCGCGTCTGGATACTTTCATTTACAAAGCATATCTTGTAAAATATGTCTTCAATTCTCTCATCAAAAATCACAGTCATAAAGGGGTCCGATATGAACTATCATGCAAAATACCTTCTGGATCTGATCCAGAACGAGGTCAGGAAAAAATATAAAATTTTAACATTGAAAACTCAATTTACGGATTCAAAAATCAGTTAAAAAATACACATTACCTTCGATTCACTTTTACTTTTCATGGTTGGTGTATAAAGATACCAAGAACAATCTAGAACCTTTTGATGATGATCCAGTTCACCATGTGGATGGTATAAATCTAATTAGGAGGGGAATGAGCTGCTTGGCGGAGGTCTGCGCTCTCCGAGTGTTTTTCTAGTTTGCTTGTAGGATTACAAACATAAAACCAGAAGCATGTCCATGAAACAGGAAGGAGAAGTGAGGCATAGGCACGGAGTCTGATACGTCTCCTTCTCCATTCAGAGGGGTTTTAAGTTATACCTAGTTTTTCTGTTCCAGAAAATAAAATTTAGCTTTTATTGACAAGGTATTCATAAGAGTTGAACTGGTGACAGGCGTTTTTATTGTTTTGGCCTCCTATCAGATGACAGAATTATTTGTGGAATGTATGAGTCAGTGTGTGAGTCAGGGCTAATGATGGCAATAATTATATATTCCTCTTTGCCAGCACTCAACTGATTAAATCCATTAGTCAGGATCACATTTAACAAATAGGAGCAGATGGCACACAAGAAGAGAGAATTTGCATGTCTGTGGTGTGTGTGTGTGTGTGTGTGTGTGTGTGTGGTGATCATCCACCCTGGGCTGTGTCCGAATCGCTCTGTAGCTGATAATAATAATAAACCCTCATTCTTTCAAAAGGCATGTATCTTTTGTCATAGCTCCAACCTTTTTCTGCACCTATGTTCAGTTTCACAAATCACATTATCCAAAAATAGAAACAGAGAGTGAACAACTATAAAAGGGAAAGATGTGAAAAGAAGTCTGCAGGGACTCCTAAAGAATGCAAGTTTCTGATCTCACATTAACAACATGCAGTAAATAACTAAAGCGTTCAGTCATTCAAGTCTACCTGCTGAATTCCGCAAGACAGAATAAAAAAAAAACTCACCCCAAAATATATCTTCATTAAAAATTGCACACTGACCGGGTGCATCTATATCTGCATCATATGCATCTTTTTCCTAACTTGTCTGCATTTGTGCTCATTTATTGGATGGATTGACCGAGACTTTGGTGAAGACGTTCACGGTTTTCATTGGATGAGTGTAAACATTACAGATATCCTTGGTCTTAGGGAGCTCTAGTGATTCATTGTTCTTCTGTTTATCTATCCTCACCAGCAGCTTACTTTCTATATTTGTCCAGTTCTGGCTTACTTTTCTTTCCAATGAGCTCCGCACCTTTAGCATTGTTGGGGATGCAATGGGACAGATTTTTATGTTCATGTAAAAAGTACAATTAAAATACAGACTTCTATCTTTTATTGTCACTTTTTTTTGCATCTCATAAATGTGACTTTAATTGCAGAATGTTTTAGGTCTACTTTGATGGAACCACAACACTGGAGGAATGAGGTCTAGAGAAATAAATTAAAGATGTTATTAATTTGCAGCATGTTATTAACAGTTTTTTTTTATCCAGACCCCATGCGTAAAGATAACTTTTTCTGCTTTACTTAAAACATAAAAAAAATAGACCTGAGCTTTGTGAAACCACAGCGACTAAGCAGTGTGATGATGCGGCGCCTTGTCTCAGCGTCGCTGTTCTTAATTATTATGTTTACATTCTGAAGTGCTTCTATCCAGAAAAACATCTGGAATCGGAATAATACGTAACTATCTGTGCATCTTTAAGAAAACCGCCTGTGTGGAAAGTGAAGTCCTTTGAATCATCCAACTAATACAAGTTTTGTTTATTACTGGGAGAGAAAAAATAAAGCCCCACTTCTCTTTGAAAGGTGCTGGCAGCAGTCATGAAGATGTTTTTGATCAACAAAGATAAAAACTGTGCAAGGCCAACTCAGGTCAGCCTCCTCCACAACCAGAGCCCTAATCTGACCACAGTGACGTCTACAGTTCAGAGATTACTAAAAATAAATTAACAATTTCTTCCGTTTTCCTCACAACTTCTGCAAAGAGAGGAAAACAGGTTGAAAACTGCACGATTGCAGGAATGACGCCGTCAGTGACGACACCTCATAGACGCTCCTCTTCGTTGAAAGCTCGCAATAAATCAAGTCTGTGGGAGGTTTTTGTAAATTTCTGATATAATCTTAGATAACCTCATTATTATAATCATTATGATTATTGTAGTCAATCTAAAACATGCACTTCATGGAAACTACAAGTATAGTTCCTACATCCCACTACTATATAACTTTACGGGGCTCCTAATCCACAGGTGCGGCATCCCTGTGCCACATGCAGTGAAGAGGACTCACCTCCTTGCAGTGCGGACTTCCATAGAGTCATGAGAAGAACCCCATGCAGATACGTAGCCACCGTCCCTCTCACCATCTTGCTCCCAAATGTCCCTCTACTCTCCCAAGCTCCAGGTTTTATCCTCAGGAAGGGCTTAACAAGGCCTTAAGAAAGACAGAAGGAAAATGAGTGAAAGCAGAAAAACAGGGGGGGGGACAGGATCGAAGACAGGACACTGTGTAATTGTCTGAATGGCACACAGAGAAAGATGGACAAGGAAAGCAGGGGGTGGAATATAACACGTTGGGTCACCTCAGTAAAACAAATGGGTTGTTCTAACCTCACAGTGACTATTGGGCTGCATTTATTTATTTCTCTGCTGCCAAAATGAGGGAGTGTGAAGGGTGGGTGGGAGAGAGAGAGAGAGAGAGAGGGGAGTCTGTGAGTCTTTGCAATTCACTTCATTTCAGACAACTGAATAAGGAACAGTGGCCAAAATTCCTTATGGATTTTAAAACCATGTCAAGCGTAAGAAGCACTTACTGCACATGCTGAACAAAGTTCCCCTCGTTAACCTCTGGTATTAATTTATGAAGTAAAACTTTAAACGTTGGAAGCATCGATTGCATATATACATATACAGTATACTGTATTACGTTATTATATTGTATCTGTATCAATATGCAGATTGATGTGGACACATTTCAAACTCCTGCTTTATTTTGTGTTCATCTCTGGGTAACTACTTAATTCAAATGATTCGTGTTCCAGAAGGCAACTTAGTGATTTTGCCCTGTGCTAAAAAATGAAGTCATAATAAGGTAAATATTGTGAGACTGACGTGAAGCTCATAAATATGGATGACGGACGGAGACATAAACATTTTATTTGTGGGCTGTTGTCTGAAACGTGTGTGTGTGTGTGTTTGCTCGAAGGAGGCGGAGGAATTGTGTCGAACCTTTTCACACACTCGGAGCTTGTTGCCAAAAAAAGCATGAAGTTGTGTCAGAAGAAATCCAACCTGAAGAGTGAATGTGTGGCTCGTCGACAGGCTGAATGTCAGAACACCTGAAACAAGTGAATCTTTGTAACCATGCCAAATTACAGCATCTGAATTTATTAAGTCCAAGAAAGGATTGGACAGAAAAGTACCGAAAGATAAATAAGAAGCAGATGAAGAACAGGCAAAATGAGAAGCACCCCCTGCCCCCCCCCCTCAGCATTGTGCTGCCAGTCTCTAACTAGTGACAGACACAGCCTTCATAATAAAGATTCATATATCCTAAAAGATGTCCATCCGTGGTGCCAACCTCCTTCTGAACAAGATGAACGTTATCCACAAACCCTTGCGTGTTTTATTCCAGCTGCGAGAGACGCACCAGTTGGCATCCCTGGAACCAATCAGTGTTTTTATTTTGACCGGTGGTATTTTTGGGGGGTTTTCTCCATGTTTGGGCCGGCTGGTTCTGTCCCAGCTCCTGAGGGTCGACGTTGGAGTCTGGCAAGATCCTGAAACATTTTTTTTTGTCTGGAGGTAATGGGCCAGGAAGCAGATGAAGTAAGTGGGCTACAGTAATGACACCTAAACACAGAGGTTGGGGAGAAACGCTTCTCTTCTGCTGCAGAGTGCATTACTTATTCTTTGGCAGAGGAATGGAGTTCCACAGTTGATAAGTGGATGTATGACTAATGTTGCTCACCGCTGGGAGGAATTGCAAGACTTGATTCTTCATTTGTTGACCTGCATTGCCCCGTGACTCTGAGGCTCACGAGTACCTACGCAAGAGAAACCTGCAGCAAATAAAAGTGATGCCACCGAGAAGCCCGTTTGCAATGCAGCTTTAAGTCTAGCATCAAAGGATGAATGGTTTTAGAGTCCAGAGTGATTTGCAGCAGGCTGGAATGTACCGAATGTTTCTGTGATGCAATCACGTAGGAAACCCTCAGCTCCAGTAGTATGTATGTTTTTATCTGTGCATGAATGTGCACTCACATGTGTGTGTGTGTGTGTGTGTGTGTGTGTGTGTGTGTGTGTTAGGCACAGACAGGGGCAGTCCTACCTGAGCGCCCATAATTGGTCTCAAAGTGGTGTAAAGCTCGGTTTTCAGACTGGATATGCTTTGTGTTCAGTTTTGATGGAGCTGCATAGCTATGCAGTGACATAATACTTTGCTTGGAGTCATATATATTCTCCAGTCTTGGTGTCATTGATACAGATGTGAAGTGGAGCGCAAACAAACCAGGTGAATTGTTAGCCACAGGGGGGGGATGTAATTCTGGGCAATTTGGATTTATGATCAACCCAAATTTATACTCGTGCCATTAACGCTCTTGTTATTATAGATAGGCTAAATGTCATCGTTGAGATATTATTGCCATAAATATGACACGAATCCCCTCCAGGCAACTTGCATAGATTGTGATTTTTCTGCTTCTTCTCCCTTGTGCCATTTCAGTCTGGCTCTCAGCTGTCGGAATAGTTAAAGGAAGAAAACGATTTCGCATCATTTCCTAAACCTGTAAAAATTAAAGCTACAATGGAAGTAGTCAGAGGCATGAGTTGCAAAGTTAGTTTGTCCAGGCAGAAAACGAGATGTGTTTATTTATTCTGAGTGTGCGTTTCCTCCACAATAATACCCGTAACGGTGACATAATTGCACCCACACTTGCACATGAGAACGCAGAGCGAAACATTAACAAACATTTGCATGCTTTCCCGGTGTTCACATGGATTTATTTTCAAAGTTCAGCAACATATGTCTGTTAAAATTCTGAAAATAAAACGCAAATGTGTAAACTAACCGTGTGTCCTCCCTCAAGCCGTGATTGCACGAAGAGAAGGAGACTGCACCTGACTTTCTGGAAGAACTAATACTTGCCATTTTAGAGGATTCTGTCTCTTCCAGATTAGTATGGAAGGAATGCTATTACATACTATTTTACCCTCTTTTGTTGTACTGTACTGTACTTACGAGCAGTGATGACATCATGTTGTCTGTGGGTAAAGTAAGATTCAAATACACTTAAACAGTCGCACAGTCTCTGCCATGCACCTGCTGCCTGTTTCCCACTTCCACACACGCAGACTGCGGCGCCGTGACCCTTCACGTTCCCCAGCTCAGAGGCAGATTGGTGTTACACATAAAGAAACTGACTGAGCGGTGCCTGTTTTGGGTTTATCTAACGTCTACCTCGCGTTTACCTAACGTCTGCTGCCTATATATGGGTGTGTGTGTGTGTAGCGAAGGACTGCTCACCCCCACCAGACCGGTAATTTTACCCCTCTTGGTGAGGGCCGCAGAAAAAGAAAACGATCAAGAGGAAAAAGGAGGTAAAAGAGGCAGTGGAAGAGGAGAGAGGGTGATGGAAAAACGCACGACCCAGACAGAGAGAGTTTTTTTTTTTTAACTTTGACATTTTTTATTACATATACACAACAACAGAACAAGACAGAGAGAGTTGATGGATATCAAGCTAGAAGTTTGGAAAGGAACAGCTTTTCAATTACATTTGCAAATTCCGAGGCTGTAAGTCAACCGAAACACGCAACTCTAAAAAACACGTTTCCGTGTAAATCGTTCATCCCTAACTTTAGTGGTGTGATGCATTCAGGTGCACCTAGCTGGCAGTCATTCCTCTCCTTGCAAAACTGTTGCATCTACAATCTGATCTGGAGCTCCCTAAAAAATCTACGGTAATCGCCTGCCCCCATTTCAAGAATCGCCTCTGTAAAATGTCATGGAAATCCATCAGAGTGTACAAACAGACAAGCAGAGAGCGGTGAAAACATCGTTCTTAGAAGAAGGACTGCAGACTGTCAGACTGACAAAGATGTCATATCCAATATCTGCATTGAGGAGCAAAAGAGGAATTACGCGTGAAGGAAATGTGAGGCATGTCCCAGATAGTAGTGGTGTAGAACACTGAAAATAAACTGAAGCCTTTACTAAAGTGGCCTCATCAAGTCATTGAAGTAGAATGTCACAATGGTAGGATGGGAACGATTACAAATCTCCAGAGGTAGTTTCTCCTCTCGTTTTCACAGAGGAAGGCAGAAAAGGGGGGAATTTATTCATCCATTTGTTAAACTGCTTACTTCTTATGCTTGTTTTTGGAAGGTGGGACAGTGGAGAACAGCCATGCTGACATGGGGAGAGCATGCATCCTACACACAGGTCTGGATTCAAACCCACAAGCTCACGACTGTGAGGGGACAGCTGTAACTACTGCACCGCGGCAGACAGGTAGATAATTAACTGTGTAGATTGTGCGTCTCAAAATGAAGTTTGTGGATGTGAGTTTTAATCCGCCACCAGCAGGCCTCTTCCCAGGACTCATGGACAGCCTCGTTGTGGAGTAGACCCAAATACTCGAGGGATGCACGGCAGAGATGGGTTAGGGCTCGGGTGAATGCAGGCCATGTGTTTTTGTGCATGTGGTACTTTGTCTATCAGCTCCACTCCTCTGAAATTCAGAGAATGCTAACATTCATCAAATAATATAAATCTCTACCAATTTGTCAAATACAGGCAATGCCTTCATGCAAAAGAGATCTACAATCATTTGTGCTCTAATTTAGATTTTTAAATGACAAAAAAAGATCTAAACCATTTCGGCAAGAAGTGGGAATCTACTGTAGGTAAGAAGCCAACAGGAAGTGACAGAAGACTCTTCTGGTTTATGGAAAATGCACTCTGAAGCACAAACACTCTACCACAGGACAGGAAGGAGACACACTGCAGGATTTGTTTTGTGAGTTTTGTGCAGACTTCCTGTTTGTGGCAGAGGAGAGCAATGAAGTCACCAGTGGAACCAGTCGCATCTCAAAGACTGACGCCCATAAACATCTGAATGCTGAATGTTAATTAAAATCTGGTACAATATACCTGACAGTCATACCTTCAGTAAATGTATTACTCCATCTTGAAAATGTTGTCAATAATGTTGATGCAGCTGAGTAACTGAATAAAATGTAATGCCAGACCTCTCTGCATCAGGAACCGACATCATTCAATGTGAGGTCACCCAGCTCCTCATCACGAGACCATCGCCCAACCGACAACCCCAGTGGATGAGTCTATCTCCATCATCGTCATAACAACGGGCTTGATGCCGCCAGATGGAGGCAGTTTGGTGGAGGAAATCATCTCGTTCACCTCCGGACGTCCTGAGGTGTTGTCATTACACTGCAAGCATTGTGTTAGCATATAGCGTGTTTAGGTTTGCATTAGTTTCTCTCTTGGCTCTCTGTCAATTTTTCACAGCAGCTGAAAATGTAGCTCCTGGTTCATCTCCAAGTGAAATGGATTTCATGAGCAGCGTGATCATAAATGCAATCGGCCCCGTTTTATAACCACGAAGAGGCAGATGCTTGACATCGGCTATTTCTCATTCTGGAAAGTTGAGAGGACTGATCCATGATGCTCATATACAACATGTTTTTACAAGATATAAACGTAGACGAGGGAAAATTATCATGACGTGGTCGTTCTGCAAGATGATGACTGGTCATTAGTGTTTTGGACAATGAGACTGCAAACTGCACACGGGGTTACACGTCGGGGAGCAGAGAAAACAAAGTGAGGCAAGGAAATGATCTCAGGTCCCTGCAGGAATGGCCTGATGTTGTTTCATTAGCAGAAAGACACGGATGGATGCTGGCAAGCCTGACGGAGAGTCGCTCTGAGCTGTCACTGCCTGCAGCATGAATGATGACTGCTTGTAGTAGGACGAAAGAACACACACACACACACCTGGCTGGGGTTCAGGTAAGAGCGGCAGAATCTAAAGACATAGTGGAGATTATATATTTGTTATGTTTTTTTAAATAATTGGGCCCATATGAAGCGAGAGGAGATGTTTTAACAGGAATTTATTGAAGAATGGATTAAACATGAATCCACATATGTAAATAGTGACCGTTTAACCTGGCAGAAAGCAGCCCGACTGTCTCTGACAGATGACCAACTCGCAGACAGCAGACTGATTACCTAGTTAAGATGAGCGTTGAGTGGATCTGGAGCACAAGAGACAAACGGTCAGGAACATGCAGATCAAAAAAGAAGGAGAATACAAATCCTGATGAGAGGCCGGAGCTGAAATACTGCAGGTAAGTCAGGACGGTAATTCCAGGCAATCAGCAGGTGTGTGGTGATGATGATGATGATGTTGATGACATCATCCCTGCAAAACATTGTCCAACAAATACATCAGAATATGACCGCTTACATTCTTTATTGAACTCGGAGCGCTTAATATTGGCTTCAATTTATACTACGGAGAAAATGAGCAAACTTTGAAGTCACTTCGAAACATCTTTCCATTGAAAACTCAAAATATAGGATTTGACTGATAATCCAAATATTAAGTTACTGTAAGCTAAAGCTACTTAGTATGGTTGAAGCTGGAATATGTAGTTTGTCACTGACAACAATACGGCATATGTGCTAAAGTTCAAACCAACAAAAGCCACAACAATGACAACATTTTGCATTAGTATCACCATCTCCTTGGTAACCAAATCCCACTGTCCAGAGGCCTACATTACACAGTGGCCCCCACCAGTGTCAGTTCTTTATCACCATGATTAATGTTATCTGTGCAGCAGACAGGTGGCACGGTTTGTGGGTCTGTTGTGCGACATTGCACAGGCTCACGGTCTCCCACCGTATCACAAGACCCAACACATTACTCACTAAACGGCGCACGCATCACTCATGAGCGACAACCTGCCATTTTGTTTGGCATTCCTGTTGGGAAAAAATGCAAGAAGACGTTAGCTTGGATAGCAACGCGTTAAAGAAAGACCGACATGGCTGAAGAGAGGAACTCTTGGTGGAAGCTGAACGCTCACATGGACAACTGTGAGCAATTTAATCCTGGGAGATTAAAATAAATATGTGGTTACAGAAATGGTAATGTAAAAATAATATGTAATCTATTATCTGTTTATTATGGCAAACCCCCCCAGTGGTAAACACGTGATTCCAAATAGCACGAGTAGATAGAGGGTTGAGCGGTGATGGACATTTTAAAAATGTCAACGGCAGTGATGGAGGTTTAAACTCTGAGCGGTGTCTAATTATGTACGAGCAAGGCAGCATGCAAGATGACGCAAACATTGAAGGAGTCATTGAGCGTGTCTTGACTTGACTGATGATGTCTGGCGAGTCAATCTTGAAATTAATGATGCAGAACGCACATCATCATCATCATCATCATCATCTCATAATATGGGAATATTGTGAAAGGACCACGTTTACATCATGAGCTGGACGAGCTCCCGTGATGGAGCCTGAACAGCTGCCAGCACATACTGCATCGCTGGATTGTGTGAACTCCTATAGAAGCTGGAAAAAAGAACGGCATCAGACCCTTTAATTCTCAAATATTTCTACACATTCAACAAGCTAATGTCAGAATGGATTCTCTGAGATGTTTGTTTCCACCTGGTTGGGTTTGCTCTTCATCTGCTGACTATGTGAAGGGAAAGGAAAAGGAGAGAAATCTAATTATATAAAAGAAACAAACACAAGTGAGTTTGAAGTAAATGAAGAACAATATTTTAATATGGACTCTTTTACAGAGAAGAAACTAATAAAACATACAGGAAGCAAAGAGGTCGGAATTTCAACATGAATTTGCTGCAAGGAAAAGAAACTCTTTAGGTTTAGTTTAAACGTGGAAATGTCTCACGGAAATGTGGATCAATAAGAACAGTTGCTTAGTTACTTTGTGTAAATATAATCAAATGAAAAACACAAACAGAAGTTGCAGTTATTATTCTGTTTATACATCATCTTAGTCTTAGACATTCTTCATCGATTCCAAGATGGGAATCTATTATTAAACAGCAAATTGAACATGTACATATATATACCGACACACACAAAAATACAAATAAATACTTGAAGTGTAAGTACAAAATCTTATAATTGTATAATTATCATCGTCAAGTGTTACAAAACACTTCATATTACTGTTTTTTTTTTATTATTATTCATGAATATACTGCTGTGTCCCTCAATGACATGTCAATAAAGGTCCATGTTATTGTATATTATCTTATGGTCGAGGAACAGACGCAGTGATGTAATTAATGATGCATTAAACTCATGGTTGCCGGACAAAAGTCAAAGCTTGTCGATGAAATGACCAGAAAACACATTGTCTTCCATACGTAGTTGTGAGTTCTGCAGTGTGTTAAATGTGTATGTGTTAGTGCACGCTACAGCCATGGCTGTGAATTATCACATCCAATCGCACCGACAGAAAGAAGGAACGCGGGAGAGAACGTGAAGAGAAAGTAGTGAGAAAGACACGAGACGTTTGGACTGAGCTGCCACTCAAGCCTTTGGCAACCAAAGTTAGGATTTCTGCTTGTGGCACATACCTGCAGCAGGTCCTCTCCACCTGACCATACATAGAATCAGGCACAATCAGGCAGCCAGCAAATACATATTGGATTGAGACACCTTTGGCAGCAGAAACTGTGACCTAAAGGCTGGAACTATGAGCAGTGCTGATGGCTGTTAGAGGCAAGAGAGAAAACAAAGCCAATGAAGTTACTGCAATCTTTTTATAGTCTATCTGAGCAGTCTGGTTAGCTATGCCGTTAATCACAGAGGGTGTCACGGTGCCTTCACTGGCTGGAAACACAGCCATGATGCACAATATTACAAGTACACATGGTTCTAATGGCCAATGGTGGCCAAGCAGATGTTCTGCTATTATTTGGATTTATCGTTCGGTTTCCTAGAAACACTTGACTAGAATTCTTGGATGGATTCAATAATAAGCTCCAATGATCTGTTCAGAATTTGTGAAGACATCTCAGCTGCAAACATCACGGATGAGAAAAGAGAGATTTACGAACAGCAACAGTCACAGTTCAAACATGCCAAACCAGAAAGAGTAAGGAGCTTTGCCTCAAAGGCAATCCCAGTCCCCGAGTTAGTCTGAGGTTCATTTACTATATCTTACTTATTTATGTTGTCTTACCTAATCTCGCTTTATCTGGAGCATGCAACTAGAATTAATGCACTCTAATAAACAGCACTCGCAATAAATCCCATCTTTACGGATACGTTCCATTTGGTTCAGAATCTTATAAAGAAGTGTTGACTCAGCTTAATGGTCCGTTTTGGCTAGAGGATCTAGTTTCCGGTGCTGTGGAGTTCCGTCCCATATTATTCTGTTGTTATCGGTATGAATGCGTTGGATGATTTATTCCCAAAAGCAATACTTCCAAGAAGTTATGAAAACATGAACAAAATGTCTGAAAGTGATTCAAAAGCAGCTCTAGGAACATCAACCATTTAGTGGAAACACAAGTTGTTTTAGGGTTTCAAAAAAAACCTGGTGTTCTCTGAAGGTTTTTATGTGAGCTTGCGGAGGATGTCCGATGAAGAAACTCAATTCAGTTTATTGGCATGACTTTGCTTTATGGTGCAATATGTCAGACTTTACTGATTAGATGGGATCCACTCATGATATTATGCACAGCATGGAATAAGTTAGTTCTTACTTAATATCAAATATCAAAACATAATCAAGCTCCAAAGCGCTTGATGATCATCCTTTAGCTTTTCCCCGTGATTCTTCTCTTTACTGTCGTCACAGTAAAATACATTTACGGTACTATTTGTTGTTTTGTTTAATATTGATTAAAAATGGTTTAAACTTGATGTTCCTGCGTGATTACGCTAGTTTACTGCTGCTAGTACACATCTGTGTATCCACTCCTGCTGCTGCTGATGTGTCTGTACTTGTATGTTTTTTGTATTTTGTCATTACTGTTACATGTAGCACGACTTCACCGAGAAACATTCCTAGTCTGTGAACCCTCACTGACAATGGCGATAAACTACTTCTGATTCTGATTCTGATTCTGATTCTGATTAGAGTCTGACTATCTTCATGATCTGGTTAGAGGGATTCAAAAGCGTTTGAGTCCACATCGCCTCGTGTTACATCATCAGATATTTGAGTATTTTGAGATTCTGGCCAAAAGATTCTTCACCAAAAAAAAAAAATTCAATCATTAATTAACAACATTCAAACTTCGGTTCAGCCTGAATGGTAGATTGATATAAAACCATAGTATGGAAACTCCTACACAACTCCATACATCGCATCTGTTGGCACTCTATTAAAATGCTTAAAGTTCTGAAGGGCAATCATTTCTCTTTGAGCGTAACGGGCTGACTGTTTGCTCCCTGAGTGCTGGCAGGAGTTTCCAACAGACAACCAGTGGAGACTGGAAGTTTTCATCATATGTTCAGAGATAGAGCTCAATTATCGGGGGGGTTGTCAGACTTGAGCCAAAAGCCTGACTCCATTGCACTGTGGGAAAAGTCCATGATGCTCTACCTTCAGCCTTGTTTAATTCAATTAAGTTTTCTCTGTTGCTGTAATGATAACAATTCAAATGAATGTTCTGGGATTCCCAGTGACTGTTAAAGGAGCACTCCTCTGAAAAGAAGTAAAATGTTTGGAGAAATATGCAACGTGTTTCTGCCACAGATATGTGTCCCAGTATGAAACCTCGATGGGGCAACTGTTTAATATTCCATTTAGAAGGAGTATTTGCTTACAGCATGCTCTGTACAAGGTCAAGGGTCTGTCAGCGGAGACGGGGAAAGAGATGATGTCACTGCCCAGGGAATATCTCTGAATCCCGTCTAACTTGGATATTTAATTTACAGCACATTCGTCAAAGTGATACCATATTGTTACTTATGACCTCCTTAAATGTTTAATATATGATTGTGGTGAACATTTGGCTCAGCATGACTCCAGTTCCTCGACATGCAGGGTGACATTCCTTGCTGCCTGGGTTAAACACATTCTACTAATGTTTGTTAGCTTTGTCGATGTACTTCACACGAAACATGTAATTACCTCGGCCAATGAGGTTATGTTTTGGATGGCAATTGACTGTCTGTCTGTCTGTCTGTCTTTTTGTTTTTTTAGCAGGATTACAAAAAAAAAAACTGCTGCATGAATCTTGATTTTAAAAAAACTGGATTTTCCCATTTACTTATAATGGAGGCTTTTTCAAAAAAGCATATCTTGTAAAACATGCATTTAGTTCACTCACCAAGAATCACAGTCATAAAGGGGTCCGATATGAACTATGATGAAAAATGTCTTCTGGATCTGATCCAGAATGACGTTCGGAAATGTTAACATTGAAAACTCCATTCATGCATTCAACTATCAGTTAAAAACCCACAAACTCTGATTCACTTTTACTTTTCATGGTTGGTGTATAAAGATACCAAGAACAATTTAGAACCTTTTGGTGATGATCCAGATCACCATGTGGACGGTGTAAATCTAATTAGGAGGGGTTACTTGTAATTGGATTGGAGAGGGACTTGTGTATTATTTTCTAGTCTGACTTACTATTCAAAACGCTCCCCAGCTGGAGGGCTGGGGATCGAACTATCAACCATCTGACAAGCAGACGACCACTCTACAGTTGAGAACTGCAGCTAGCTGGCGGACAGAGCGACTGCAGCATTAGTCGTGTCGGTATATGTGATCCAGTAAAGCTGGAAATGTTTTTGGCAGGTACAATGATTTATGCCCCTCTCCCTGAGGATCCAGAGCGCCCTGCTGATGTAATGGCTTTACGTCTGATGGAGCACAGAGAGAGGCCTATGCACACCGGCATGAACACATAACAGTGACACATTTATTCACCTGCATGAGGAGGGTGTGGCGTGAAAGCCAAGGAAAAGACAGGATGCGTGTTGTGACAGTGAGGGAGAGTAAAAACCTCCCCAACAACTCAACCAAATATTGAATACATTATGAGTCAACACAAAATAAAAGCAGGACACTGTGCAAGCACCATTTTCATTAAAACATTTCATGCTGTAAAGAATATAAGGGAATATTTGGTATAGTTTATAGAAATTAACTCTTTAATATGTAAATACATTCCCAGTGTATCCAAATAACCATTTCAGAAGCCACTGTAGGGTCTGGTTTCAAATAGCGTGCCACTATGTGAACAAAAGCAGCATGCTATAAGCCTAACCCTTCGCCTTCACTGTTGTGTGCCCTTCACTCTTTCATTTTGCAGACCAGATCTTTTCAGATCAAAATGACTCAATCATTTGAGGCGATTTACGAAATATTACGTGATTTCATGCAACAAGCAAAAACAGACTCAAACATCTTGGTGCATCCTGGATGCAATATTCTTTCTTACGCTTTGTTCTTGTTGGTTTTGTCGATCGGATTAAAAAAAAACATGACTTTCTGTCATTAGTCTATGAAAATCTGCTTTGAGCAGTTTAAGAGCACATTAGTCATAGAAACAGTTTACACAACTCTAATTGAGAGTGCAGCAATATTCAATACATCATGGTTCAGCCATGACCTCAGACGTTTGCGTAAACCTACAACAATAACAACGACCAGGAAAATAACTTCCAGCGATGCCGAGAGCAAGGCGTTAAAGTCACGAGCATCTCCTCAGACCGTTCTGTCTTCGCTCTTGGTGGTGTTCTAGTTTGTCTTTTGCAGCAGGCAGACTAACAATTTAGAACCTTTTGGTGATGATCCAGATCACCATGCGGACGGTTTAAATCCAATTAGGAGGGGAATGAGCTGCTTGGCGGAGGTCTGCGCTCTCCGGTTTCCAGCTTTTCTAGTTTCCGCTGTTATCAAAGAGTTTCAAGCAATGCCAAGCCTCAAATGCTACTTGAGTTTTCAGTGAGCTGTGATGGTCATAGAAATGTTTATGAGACCCCACTAGGACTTGTTGATTGAGGCCGTTTTGAAACTCCTCTAAATGGAGCTCATCACATATATTAAATACAGCTACAGGCCCATCGGTAGGAGATCAGATTATTCCTGAATCCAGACCAGTTGCCCTTGTGAATTGTGATTTATCGTTACAGTAGCTCACTATAATGCTTTATCATTTGCACATTTGTTTATCAGAAAGTCCAAATCAGTCATTTACAAAACATACCTTGACAATTTTGAGAAATGCAACTCCTACACGTAACTCATGTTGGATGACATAGAGAGCACAAAGGGTTCAGAGCAACACGCTCAATCCGGAACCACGAGCTCGGCGTCCACGCCACACTGCGTCACTCTGGCACCACTTGTTGTCTCCGAGATGAAGCATCAGTAGCTGAGGTTAAGCTAACACTTAAACTAAAGATGAGAGAAGTGCACAGATACTCAGAGACAGACATGGTCTTGAGGATGAGGGTTCCGTCTAGTCATAACCAGCTCTGTTTCAAAGGGGGGGGCATGTTCATCAACCCTACAGTCACTCCGCCGTGAAACCCCCCCCCCAAAAAAAATAAACCTCTCGTAAACAGTCTAATCTATTGAAAAATGTCTGAAGGCTAGTACACAGGATAGATAATAGGCCAACATTACTCTAGCATGTCAAATTGAAAATAAAAACTTGCTGATTAAGGGGTCGCGATGTTATCATAGAAAACATACATGTGTAATCGCACGGCCAACGTGCTATCAGGCCTGTGTTATGTCCCCACAGCAGTCGTGCATGCTTTCTCATGCTTCAGAGCTGATAGCCAAATATTCCAGCTCTCTCATAAACAAAAGCATTATTAATTAGATCTGTCTGTGGCAATCTTAAGGTAAATATTGCGATGTGGCCGTTGACACCCATGTAATAAGACAGACGTTTTAGTGGAGCTGTGATATTTAATTACACGTGTGCAATGAAATTTTGTTTACGTGTTTTATCTTCTTAACTGCAATCCTGATTCAATAAAATATGGGAAATGACTGCATAAAAAAAAAACATAACAGTCTGGGAATGTTTTGCATTTTGCACACCTGTTCAGAACACTTCACTGGGGAACCGGTTCTTTTGTTCTTCTTAACAGGATCATGATTGCATGGCTTAAAATCTTTTCCGTTTTTAGTGATATTTTAGAGAGTTTTTAGGAGTTGGGTTGTACGTCCGTGTGAAATGATTATGCGGTGCATGGTGGCAGCCGGTGTGTGCGGCAACAGCATGTTCAGCATCAGTCTAGCATTCCATTATTTGTACGACAACACTTTGAAAGCGGTTGGTATATGTGAATTGTCTCAGTGTTGTTGTATGGAGACAAAAGCTGGCCAATGTTGTAACTCTGGCAGAGGTATGCAAATGCTGCACTGCCTTAAATGGGAAACAGAGACCCAGGACTGCTTTACTACAACATGGCTCTGATTAAGACCAGATTGGTCTGCCTGTGGTTGCTTCTGAGCCACGGCCAAATCCCGATCAAGGACAAGACTGTTAACGCTGTGGTATGAATGAGTAAATCTCTCCTGCCTTTCAGCCACATATATCTGCTTTAGAGGAGATGGCGAGGAGCGCCCACCGCTTCCAAATGGTGTAATAGAATATGCATAACTTGTGATCATTTAACAGAAGTTTGTTTAAAGGAAATCCCTGTTAAAGGACAAATAACTGTTAAATCAATGATACCGTATGGATGTCAAGATGCAATTTTTCCATTCTGTTATATATTTTTCAAGACAACAAGATGATTGTCTTCTGAGTACTTGGATCTCCAGAGAAAGACATGATAATGCACTTCAGTGATCCGACTAACACATCTGTCTCAACTGCAGCTTTGGGTCGAGCTGCTGTGGACAAGAACAAGATGGAACGCTAGCGAGATACATTATGATGGTGAATAGCAGGTTGGCTCAGTCCAGGACTGGGGGGCCAGGGGGAGGCCGGTTCAAGAACCGCTCCAGACCAGGGCGTGACCAGTGGCCTGTCCATGACGATGGCCGGAGAGGTGCTAGTTCACCTCCTGAGTGTCGCTGCCGAGATGCCCTTGAGCAAGGCACTGCCACCAAAGGTTGCTACCTGGCCGCTACTCACTCTACCTCTATCTTCTCTCTCTCTCTCCTAAATTGCATTCTACAGGCCCTCTGTGTGTGTGTGTGCTTTATTATTCTTATTATAACAAGAAAATGTATCCATGACCTCAAGATAACAGGACTCACAATGTATTGCACCCTGGGCAGTTTCCTCTATTCTCCCATCCTCCCTTTGTTTATTTAAAAGCAGGGCCAGTGATAATAAATACTGATACGACTATGTCTTTAGACTCTTGGCCTTTCCTTTATTAACAAAGCGCATGAAAGTCTCCCATCTGTCCAGTTTTTGTTCCTGGCGTCAGTGCGGATGAGAGGTTTGGGTGTCGGTTTTAATTTGTAAGTGACGCGTCTCTGCTGCCATCTCCTGGCCACAAAGAAAACTTCCTTTATGAGAAAAGGCAAAAACTTGTCAAATCGACCTTATCAGCAGAATAAAGCAGATGTTAGAATAAACTACAATGCCTGACTTTGCTCATGAATGGTGAGCGAGGTTACGACTAAGCTAAACTAGTTTGTCATTATCTTGCATGATTTCTTATCATGCCCTGTCTGTCATGCCCTTCTGCTCTGCTTACATGTCTTGTAATAAAACTCCCTGCAGGGACATCGAAGCTCATCGTAATTCAACTGCAATGCTTGCAGATAGACTGATTATTTGTATCCACATTTTTTTTTACTTAAAACGTTTTTCCCAGCAGGTGTACTGGTAATTAAAGTGATCATATGAATCTTTAGATAGACACTTATCAGGCTATAATGTTTTGTGTTCCTGTAAAAATGCTACATAGTGACCAAACAAATACTTGAAAACTATAGTTGGGGATGTGTTTTGGCTAAAACTATAGAGAAACATTCTGACAATAGTTTACAAGCAGCACATTAATTTAATGGAATACACAGATCTAAGTATAGTCACATGTGCACTTGCCCTGATAGTATATAATATAATCCTTCTGTCTGCATTCGGCAGCAGCAACTCTGCTGCATTCATGCTGGATTATGCGTCGAACTTCTCTACGTTTGTCTCGAAATAAAGTTTGCTATTTAATTCTGATTATTAAACGGATAATAATTCGGAAGAACCTGGATTGGAACCTGGATTTGATCTGAAGATCAATGAACATACATGCGCAAAAAGGCACGCTGTGCAGATTTTGTCCCTTTTTCTTATCCGTAGTTTGCGTGACGTCATCAAAACAAGCCGACAAAAGCAGCATGGAGGCGCCTTCACGCGGGGGAGTATTTTGACCTTCTGTAGTCATTCCTTTCAAATAGCATTGGTGAGTTGTTTCTTTCAAAAAAAAAATATTGATAATGTAACAATCAATACTTCAAGCTATGCTAACTTAGACTACTACTTACTAATTTAGATGTCGTTATTAAATCGTGAAAGGTGGTTTGCTGCAGAAGAACTCTGCATGTTTCCTCTCTCATCTGCACGACAGGTTTTTGATCCAGTTTTCCAGAATGTCGGGAACGCGTGTATCAGTCCATGCGCAATGGGTCGTCGGCAGTGTGATCGGGACCAAGATGCGCAAAACTGCCAAAGTGCGGGTCACGAGGCTGGTTTTGGATCCTTACCTGCTCAAGGTGGTGATGTTTTTGCTCTTTCATTGTTAGTCTGTGCAGAAAAAAAAGTTACATAAGCCATTTGTTTTGCGACTGCCCAATAGTAAAACAGTCATTGTCCTTTAGGGAAAATAATTGCTGAACATCAGCAACCAGGTTATTGTAACACATGCACTAAATATTTTTGATATAAAAATATTTAGTGCATGTGTTACAATTAATTTATATATATATATAGTAATAAATACATTTGTCTTAATTTCAGACACATACTGAATATCTCGAGAAACAGTATAAATATATAGCATGTTTATTATTATCTGTATCTAGTTTCATGCTGCCACCTCTATACCTCCAGCTAATATCACTGTTAGTAAAACCACTGCTGCTCTTCATTTCATAGTTCTCTGTTCTACATACAAATGTACTTATTTTTGACAGAAAAGCACTGTCTGTTTCAATGATAACTTTATACTAATCAGAAGATGCCCTGTATACATTGCTAATGTGGTAAAACGACTATTCTAGCTGCAAATATCTGGTTTTTGGTGCAATATCTGCATCGGTGTATAGAGGCCCCTTTCCAGCAACTATCACTCCAGTGTTCTATTGGTACAATGTGTTTGCTAGATAATATTTTATGCATAATAATTACTCACAAAAATCAGTATCACCATTCAAAAAAGGCCAAAAGCAGTTTAACTGCCTACTTAACTTCATGCTTTTTAAAGTACAAGTATTATTTTCATACTAGTAACCACATATGTGTTGTCGAATGTTACACATATTGATGAATGATTGCTGTACTATGGATGTATGTTCAAGTAAAACTAATACTGGCATTTCTCCCCCCATAGTACTATAACAAGAGAAAGACGTATTTCGCCCATGATGCTTTGCGTCAGTGCACCGTCGGAGATATTGTCCTTCTCAAGGCTCTGCCTCTGGCAAGGTCCAAACATGTGAAGCATGAACTATCTGAGATCGTGCATAAAGTCGGCCGGGTGGTCGACCCGCTCACAGGAATGAGAGTTGCAGGAAGTGAGTTTGTGGATCCTGTTACGGACCTTGCGCTCAACGTGGAGGAGGATGCATCGTTATCTGAAAAACTGCAGAAGCTCAACATCTCTGCTGCACCTTGTGGATCTGATACTCCGCTGACATCAAGTCCCACTTCATAACAGAAGACTGCATCTTTTCATCTACCGATGATGCTCTCCATTCTGAAATTATGATTCTGACCAGATGTTTCGGTGTGAACGTAAATATTAAAATCACAATCAATATATAATTCCACAGTCCTTTGCTATTTGCTCAAGATTTGAATTGAAGGCATACATGTCTGTGAAATTTGAAATAAAATGACGAGAACAGTTTTTGCAGTTTGAATATTGACGCAGGCTCTTTAGTGTTTCATATGCAAAATTAGTCTGAAGCATTGCTCTTCTTTCTGGTACTGATGTAAGAGAACATATTAGAGTAATATTCATTGTGTTGTGCTATATGCTATTTGACAGTCTTCTGACTTGTTAAATCCATTCATGTAAACGACAGACAGCGTTCGTTTAGGCAGCCGGTCTGAGGATCGCGGAAGTTGTAGGGAATTAAAAAAGTTGGGAATATGTTTGAAGTGAAGCCTCAATATCAGCTTCTGCATATTTTTACACGGTAACTGTGAAGACAATAATTATCACAATGCACAGGTTAAAGGTCATCGCTGGGTCATGTTATTTATAAGTAACGTAAGAACCACGAGTAACGAGCCGGACTTGCGCGTGCCCCGAGACAACACGGGGAAAAGATGGCGGCCCGAGTCCTTCAGAGAGGGGGTAAAGGCCTGAAACAGGCCGCCGAGGGGCTTCGGAGGAGCGGACAGGTCACGTCCGCCTTAAGGTTAGAGTCATTTTGATAGAATTCCGCGGTGCGTGTGGAGTAAAGCCGCACACGGAGCGTGTCGCTACATCGAAGGTCAAAGAGGAAGTCTGGTGTGCTATGTGGCTAAGCTAAAGCTAAAGTTCAGGCTAACGTAACTAGCATTATTCCTCTGGCAACGAACTCGCCAAAGTTACCGCTAATGCTAATTGCTAATATTCCAAACAACGCAACTTGTTGACGGTGTCATTTATACGTGAGATTACTTTATGGCAGAAACCGTGTTTGCAGTGTTCTTAAATACTACAAATATCCAACGTGACTCCGCTGCCAGTCCTAAACTATTTAACTCCAAGGTCAAAATGCTTTAGCCTCGCCGTTCGCCCCGTGTCTCTCCGCGGGGGTGTAACGGAGGAAAAGCGCTTCTTGCTGCGGCGACGTGTCTCTCAAACCAAACAAAGAAACCGGGAATCGCAAATGAAAAGCTGCAGGTTAAACTCTGCGTAAAGTTTGATTTTAAATGTAACCGCTAAAATAATACTTACGAACACTTCCGATTAATAAACTGGAGCTCTCGCTGACATTTTTATTATTATTTTTATTTACTATGATTATTTTACGCGTACCTTTGTGTTATATAAGAGTACAAGACGAGGGTATTTTATTTACATTGCACATTAAATCACAAATAGTTTCCGTGTCTTACGGTAAAGCCTCTCCTGTGATATGTGAGTATAGCCTGCCCAACACTGAGATGAAAACCATCTTTTTACCGCACAGGAGTCTGTCAGCTTTCCGAGAAGACAGCTGGTTCAAGTCGGTGTTTGTGAGGAAGGTCGACCCCAGAAAGGATGCCCACTCTCATCTGCTCGCCAAGAAAGAAGATAGCAATCTGTACAAAATCCAATGTATGTGTTTGTCTTACTGTGGGTGTTGTGGTTGTACGATAAATAAGAGTCGGCTTTTATTTGTTTAAAGTCAATTTTAAAAGCTTTCTGTCCAGAAATAATCTAAAGAAATATGTTCTATGGAAATGTAACGTCTTGTTGTTTCCTTGCAGTTCATAACGTCAAGCCAGAGTGCCTCGATTCTTACAATGGGCTTTGGTAAGAAGTGTCTGTTCCTTCCTGTCAATGTGCTGGTGCTGCTTTTTAGTTTACTTTTTACTTTTTAAAACGCAACAGATTTGTTTCTATTTAAATAATTGTGTGTTTATTCTGCAGTGAGGATGTGTTGCCTTCCATTCATGCTGACCCTGAATACCCCTGTGAGCTCGTGGGCACCTGGAACACGTGGTACGGAGAGCAGGATCAAGCGGGTACGAGGATCGCCCACACCTGACATTAACCGTACACTGATTTGTTTTTGAGGTTTTTATCACACACGTGCTTCTACCAATTTAAGCGTGTGGCAGCATAAATTATTCCATTTTCTAAATGATATCATAGTCAGATTATTAGATTTTTATATTTGGTCATGGACTGGATCTCATTGTGTAAAATATCTAGTGAGATAAACCATCTTGTGAAGGAGAGACATGCTAAATACGTATTTTAGAGTAGCATTATTTTTGGCTCTTGTGCTCCTTCTATTCTAGTTCACCTGTGGAGATATCGGGGAGGATACCCAGCTCTCACTGAAGTCATGAACAAACTCAGGAAGAATAAGGTGGCGCATTATTTATTTTGATAATTAATGTTATTCTTATACACACACACACACACACATGCATATATATATATATATATATATGCATGGGACGGATTAAATTGTTTTCAGCTATTTCATATGGGAAAAATGTATTTGAGTTACGAGCTCGGTCCAGGAACGAATAATACTCGTATGTGAAGGTATTACTGTGTGTGTGTGTGTGTGTGTCAGATTATTTGACCGATGCATTGCTATTGTTTGTCATTGCTGTAGACCTTCATGGATTACAGGAATGAGAGGGGGAAGATGCTGCTGTCTCGTAGGAACCAGCTGCTGCTGGAGTTCAGCTTCTGGAATGAGCCTGTTCCTCGTCCGGGGCCCAACATCTATGAGCTCCGATCATACCAACTCAGAGTAACTCTTGCGTTGCAAATTCACTGGCTTCCTTTTACTAAGCAGAAGTCTGTTTTGTTCTATATTATTGAATGAGCAATCAAACAACTTGTTTATACATCTCCTTCCTCTTCACATTCTTATTCCAGCCAGGGACGATGATCGAGTGGGGAAACTATTGGTAACGCATAAGACTTTTCTCCTTTTATTTTTATTTTAAAGACGGTGATATTGAAAGTTATGAAATTCTATTATTTGTTGTATTCTGATTTACTGTGACTCTGCAGTGTTTCATAGTTTTCGAGTCAGCTGTGCATTTTGGCTGCACATCCATGAATGACTCCAAAGCATGACAACACTTATGACACGTAATCAGTAGACAAATGTGTCTTGTATTACACTGAAAAAATATATATCAAAATAACATGATAATAGAATGTGCTTGTTGATGTAATCCAACCTGCTGGGAGAGTTGCAGTACGTTACAGGACTGTAACATCAAAATGTCAAATATCATCATCGAATATTTGTTGAACTTAAAGGTCTACGGGTTTATGCTTGTGGTGCATTGATACAAGTCTTCAGAAAGGTGTCGTCGGGTTTTTTAATGCAATGCATCTCTTTGATGCTCTGCAGGGCGCGTGCGATTGATATTCGCCAGCAGAACCATGAGGCGGTGGGAGGCTTTTTCTCACAGATTGGGAGCCTCTACACTGTTCACCATCTATGGGGTGAGCAGTTTAAGGAACTGTGCAGCGTTGTGGTTTTTTTGGATAAAGTTAAATGTGCATCCATATTTAAATAGGAAGGACAATAACTATTCATCACTGGTGTTGTTAATATTCTTCTCCCACTATTAGTGTCACTATTCAGTAATGGTTTGTAATGTTAATAGATTTGTCCAACTATAACCACGTGTTTTCTTATTTAGTGACATTTCTAAGATTGATTATTTGTGGTATTTATTATGGTTGAATTTAAAGGAAAACAATGTCATAATCTTTTTCCCTCAGCTTATAAAGACCTTCAGTCCAGAGAAGACACCAGGAATGCAGCCTGGCAGCGTGATGGATGGGACGAAATCGTCTATTACACGGGTGTGTTTTTATAACGTCCGCAACTCTTAGTGCAATATTATCATGATGATCTTAATGTGTTAACATTTAATGACTCCAAGAAAACTGGAATCAAAACCTAACTTTACACAGTTTCTAGTCATAAAAATATAGCACGAGTATATCCACGGTCTTGTCCAGAAGAACATTCTTAACTTTATTGTTTGTGTGCATACTGCATGGCACATTAGCCAAGGCCTGATGTTTCTTTCTAAACCCACAGTTCCTCTTATTCAGCACATGGAATCTCGAATAATGATTCCCATGAAGACGTCACCCCTGAAGTAAACGCAGGCGTTGTGGCATCATCTCAAAGCCCCATCCTCTGAGCTGTAGCGTGCAGGAACCTGCAGGATACCTGCAAAGAAATCAAGATGATTTGTTCTTTTTTCCTTTGTTTTTTTGTTTGTTTATTTACTCCCGTTTTCTATGTCTGTCTGGAATCTCTCATTTCTATGAAGAGAATTTAAGGCCACGTGAAAAATGTTTTGGAATTTAATGTAATGTGAGAAGTTGACCTAATCATTCACAACTCTTACTTAAAAAGTGCGCACTACTATTTATTCACATATGGTCAATAATAGTACACATATTGAGTACCTTGTGTAATAGAACAGATTTCTGATTCAGCATCTGAATTCTTTCTAGGGATTAAGAATTGAGTGCTATTCCTCGTTATATACAGTATAACTGCAAAATATTTGTTATCATCTGCCCCTAATCCTCCTGTGTATGTTGCAGATGAGGTTAAACTGATCAACACCAAACTGTGTCTGTTACAGCAGCTACATCATTGTTTGTGTATGGGAACACCAGAAAGAAATGTCATTCAAATAATTTACTAATTATGTTTCTGGTCACGGGCTGAAAATGTAATGTTTTCCTGTTATAAGAGAAACTTCGTTTGACTCCGAAGCTCCGCTGAACCAACAAATCAACACAGTATGTGTCTCACTGTTCACTGACAGTATGAGAAAGGCTTCCTTAAATTTTACAGATTGGTTTTCGGTTTTGCTCAAGACAACATGCCGTTTAAAAGTTTCTGTATAATTAAAAGTGAAACTAGGTCACCGCCAAGGTCAGATTGTAGCTTCATGTTCAATACTTAACCTTGCATACACTCCATCAGAAAATCTGACTTCAAATTTCCCTGGTTCCTAGGAGCTCATCTGATGGTCTGTTTCAGAGATTTGTTCATATCAGATTGTTAGATTGGTTGGTTTTTTGTTTGATTGATTTATATTCCTGGCCACTCAGTTGAAAGTGGCATCCATTTATCTTGGTGAAAGTTTGCAGAACCCTCTGAAGAAGTCTCCCTGTGCATTTATCCCCTGATGACTTGAACCTTTTTATTAACGGTAACATCTCAACTCTTCTTTCTTTTCTAGCAGTGTCGAGGGAGAGAAGCTTATTCAAATAATTATGTGTTATTTTCGATGATTTTGGCCCAACTTTTCAGTATCTGCACACTGCTGTACGCTGACTGGTTTGGCCTATCCTGTACCATGAAATGAATGCCAATTAGGTGAATGTGTGTTCTGAGATTGTTTTAAAATTTAAATGATCAGATTGTGGGTATAGCAGGCTTATTGTCCAAGCCATAGATATGACTAATCCTGTTTCTGTAAATGAGTAGAGATGTTCTGATCTCATGTTGATGATCAAGTGGATGGGAGAAGAGTTCATCTCAGTGTGGTAAAATGTAAATTGCACTGCTTTAATAAATCTATTTGCAAATTCTGCATTGAATTTCCAATACAATTCTGGTCGACATTTTATTCGAACCAGGAAATGATGGGATTGAGGATTTGTCTCTTTTTGTAATTATTACACGTCAACCCTTAATGTTATTTTGAATTTGCAGTAAAACATTTTTTTAAGTGGAATCTGAAAGGATCTTTTCTGAACAGCACGTTCTAACTTCACCAAACTGGTCAGATATTACATAGTACTTTTTGAGGCTGCAGAAGCTCAGTCCACAAGGACTTGGTTTGTGCCTCTTGATATTGGGAATTTTAGAGCCATTTTATTTTGAGTGGCTGACTAGTTTTCCTTTAGTCCATGGGGATTTTCCCAAATTAAACCCATAGGACATTTATAACTATAAAGATTTACACGCTCAAGGCAGCACGTGACCAGCCCGTGCGTCGTTTTGGGTGTGACTTATGCTGCGTTCTTATTCCTGGAATTTTCAGCATCCTTAAATGCACATGAATGACATAATATGTTTATCAATTCAGAAATGATTCATTCTAATCCAACGATGAATCACGAAAGAAGACAACTGCTTGCGTGCTTGAACGTCAAAGTATTTGAAAACAAATCCCGATGTTGAAATTGTGATTTTAGAATGTCCGAGCCTCGACTAGTTACGTAAATGCAACACGAGAACACGTGTTGGAGCCTTCTCGAAACGACTTTCCTTTCTCGCCCGACCGCCGCTACGGATTCCCTGCCGGCTCTACTTTATACTTTAACTTCGCCGGTTGCGTCGCCTCGCCATGTCTGCAGTGAAAGCGTTGAACCCGAAAGCAGAGGTCGCCAGGGCCCAGGCTGCTCTGGCGGTTAACATCAGTGCCGCCCGGGGGCTCCAGGATGTGCTGAGAAGTAACCTGGGACCGAAGGGAACCATGAAAATGTGAGCGCAGACAACGCTTTGTGCAGCACGCGTGCTAAGCTAGCCATGCTAAGCTAGCCATGCTAACTAGCTATGCTAACTAGCTAACGATAGCTGCAATTCACCGGTAAAAGCCTCGCGGTGGAAGTACTCAGAGATACTCAGCCTCCACAGTATTTTACGTGTATTCGAAGACGGGAAGTCATTATCTAGTCGTGAGAAGTCAAGAGCACGAATTCAGTGTTTTATTTATTTGCTAAACGCGTAACGCACTTCGCTTAGCTCACGTTGTCCTGTCCAGTCATCGTCACAGTTTTGACAACAGCCTAGCTAACGTTAGCATGTTAGCATCAGGCGGCTAGCGGATTACACCCGATGGTAGAACCTTCCAACGAGTCTGTTAAGATTTACTATCACGAAGTTATGATAAATGTAGCTTTATCGTGAACTAGTGGAAGCAAGAAAAGGATGTGTATGTTATTAAATAGAAACGTTAACATAAGTTACAGTTTATTTGGATTACTTTCCGAAGTTAAAGCAGATTTCTATTTTTTTTTTTTTACTGTAGTCCCTTTCAACAAACCGGTAGTAGAGAACTAGCCTTTGATTAGTCAGCGATAACCCGTCTCCTGCTGTGAATCTGCAGGCTGGTGTCTGGTGCAGGAGACATAAAGCTGACCAAAGATGGGAATGTCTTGTTACATGAGATGGTAAGGAGGCGCCTTACTTTTTATTGTTCTCAAATAGCGACGGAATCTAGATTATGTGGATTCGTTTCGATTCACGTCCAGTCGCGTGTTCCTGAAAACATGTGCCACATGTATTACACGATGAGTCGTAATTTAGGAATGAAATTTATTGAAGGACAGAATATTGTAAGTATTGGGAACTGGCATTGAATACCTGAACAGAATGATAGTTTTCCTTTGATATTCATGTGTATAAATTTTTTCGTTATTGTAGCAAATTCAGCACCCGACGGCATCGCTCATTGCCAAGGTTGCCACGGCGCAGGATGACATCACAGGAGACGGAACCACGTCCAATGTCCTCATCATCGGAGAGCTGCTGAAGCAGGCTGACCTTTATGTGTCGGAGGTGAATCTCCTCAGGATGTATCAGAACCCGGTGTCTGGAGCCGGGCGAGCTAGCCGTCATTAACCCTTTGATTCTTGGTGCAGGGTCTTCATCCAAGAATCATTGCCGAGGGCTTCGAGGCGGCTAAAGTGAAAGCCCTGGCCGCTCTTGATGAGGTGAACGTGACTCGGGAAATGGACAGAGAGACCCTCATTAATGTGGCGCGTACCTCCCTCAGGACCAAGGTCCACAAAGAGCTCGCTGACCTGCTGACGGAGGTGAGACGGGAGGGAACCGAGTTTAGATGTCGCACAGCTGAGGCTCTGTTTTGTGACCGACGGCAAATGATTTTCTTTTTTAGTGTTTATCCTTGTTAACCCAGTTTTTTAGTTGGAGATGTAAACTGTCCTTCATGAGCCACCTTAGCCCAAAGTAATGTTGGTTAGCCAGTCGGCTAGCCACGGCTAATGCATGCTTTGCATGTGTGAATATGTTGCCAGTTTAAATACTCATTTCCTGCTCTGGTGAGACGTTTCAACACTGGAATTATTATTTCTATAAAGTGGCAGTCGATTTGACTCCCTGTGTTTCCCTATGAGGATGCTAGCCGGCTGTTGGGACTGCTCGCAAGTGGCCGTATATTTATCAGTGAGAGAATGTCACCGGCGTTTCTTTCTATGCTTAATGTGACACGCTTGTCTGCAGGCCGTCGTAGACGCCGTGTTAACCATCGCTAAACCCAACGAGCCCATTGACCTGTACATGGTGGAGATCATGGAGATGAGGCACAAGACCGACTGCGATACACAGTGAGTCCTCAGGCTCATTCTGACCGGGAGTATTTAGCGTAGCTGCATCCCAATTCTTGTTGATTCCGTTCAGCGTTTTGGTTCTTTAATGATTCTCCTGTCAATCTTCATTTGGGATGTGGGGGGGGGGGGCTTACCTGCCTCTGTGAAAGGAGATGCTAGTGGTAGATCGGAGCGAGTAGTACTGCCGTGCATAAGTTGGCGTTACTGCTGCTGCCTAGTCGCCATGACACCTGCTGGCTGCCTGAGTGAAGTCGCTACAAACTTTACGTAACTTATGAAAGGTGCGTAGCGATGGCATTTGCGCCCCCACTGCAATCGATGAGGGAAATGTTTGCAAAAAATGGCTTCCAAGGAAATTGAAACATTGAGGAACCGGCTTTTGATTCCCATCCCCCTCAATGTGCTGATAGTAACTGGAGGGAACCGGGGACCTGGAACTCTCTAAAAAAACCAAATTTTTCTCCTCAGGCTGATCAAAGGTTTGGTATTGGACCACGGTGCCCGACACCCGGACATGAAGAAGAGGGTGGAGGACGCCTACGTGCTGACGTGCAACGTTTCTTTGGAGTACGAAAAGACCGAGGTCAACTCCGGCTTCTTCTACAAGAGTGCCGACGAGAGGGAGAAGCTGGTGGCGGCAGAGAGGAAGTTCATCGAGGACCGTGTGCAGAAGATCATCGCTCTGAAGAACAACGTCTGTCCCAACGGGGAGAAGGGTTTTGTCGTCATTAACCAGAAGGTATGGCCGTCGAGGAGTAATGAGCCGTTGGTGCTCGGGCTCATCGTAACTCAGCTGGGAGTCGGCCATTTTAACGTCGGTTTAAACATAATTTAATTCAGTGTTTGTATAAAACCTGAGTGTGAAGTAGGTTTGCCGCCACTTGAATCCTGTCAGTCGATGCTACTGGTCATTGTCCGATCACGTTAACCCTCGAGTGCGCAGTGAACACCCAGGGATGCTAACGTAGCTGCCCCCGGCCTCCTGAATCTGTGCGACAGTAAATCTGATCAGTACCTCTGCATTAGGAGAGCACTTCCCTCATGCATTCAGCTCATCAGAATAAGTGTTCTAGTCCTAATTCCGAGCGGTGGATTATTGCTTTGCTTCATGATGATAAATATGTCTTTCTCTGTGCCGTGCAGGGCATTGACCCATTCTCCCTGGATGCCCTCGCTAAGGCAGGCATTGTGGCCCTGCGGAGAGCAAAGAGGAGGAACATGGAGAGGTGGGAACAAGCATTGTTTAGTTTTGTGTCTGGGAACAAGCATCCGGGTTAAATCAGAGGGCTTTAGGGTTCGATATCTAATCTGAACACTTTTAGATATTAAAATATACAACATTATATCGTTCGTACGCATCGCAGCGCTCCCGCTTCATGGATCCACTCACTGAAACTTGTTTATCCTTTTCATGTCATTTCTTTTAGTACTTGTTGAGGTTGTGAGCAGTGTTTCCCATTTGCACAGCGAACACCCAGGGACGCTAGCGTGGCTCTCCCTGGTCTCTCACGTCTGTGCTACAGTGAATCTGGTCTTTTCCTCTGCATTACGAGAGTTTCGGTCTCTCCTACATGCATTCAGCTGATCAGAACAAACTCCCCGGTGTGGGTTCATTAGTGCTGATCTTTAATTCTGTACGTGTGTTTGTAGCCTTAACGGGTTGAGACGTGCTCTTACTTCCTTTATGTTAGTCATTTTTGTATTACATTTCTTTTTTTGTACCGGACATCCATTTATTTATTGACAAGTTTGTTTAAACACTAAGCTAAAACACGGTGCGATGTCATAGTACTTTTTACTTATAAGTAATCCCTCAGGGAAATTTGAATGTTTGCTGTGATATTTTCTAATCTGTTTGTAGACGGTGTTCCATCACATTCCCTGAATGGGATGTAGGATTCATTATTATGATCAGTAGTTTGACGTAAAATATTTTTTTATCCTCTGATGATGATAAAATTGCTGTGGTGTGGAAGTTTTGTCAGTTCTTTTGTCTGCATTCTGACCTGGGATACATTTACCCATTTGAGGATTTTTATCCTTTGAAATGCAAAATAAAAATGAAATGTTTAGTTGGTTAGTGATGTAGAAGAGGAAGCGATTCATATTTCCAGGGCGCCGGTGAATCCCGTCCGAGCAGACGGCTGCATGTCGTATCGCAATGTTCATGAATCCCATTTAAAAACTAAACTCTACACGTTGCTCCCCTCTGCAGGCTCGGCCTCGCCTGTGGTGGCATCGCCATGAATTCAGTCGATGACCTCACTCCGGATTGCTTGGGAAATGCTGGGCTCGTTTATGAGCACACACTGGTGAGGATTTATTCATGCCATTTCTTGATGTAAGAAATTATGATAACTTCAATCTCTTACAGGCCTTGAGTCTGTCTGTATTTATGTTTAAAAGGCAGATGTAGAGTCGTTGATCTGTCGCGACCCCTCTTGCAGGGAGAGGAGAAGTACACTTTCATCGAGAAGTGTGGAAACCCTCGTTCAGTCACCCTGCTTGTGAAGGGACCCAACAAACACACCCTCACGCAGATCAAAGATGCTGTCAGGGATGGCTTGCGTGCTGTCAAGAACGCCATAGAAGATGGTAAGAACGTGACAATGATAACCACCCCAGTTGTGTTTATTGTGTAACTTTGGTTTATTGAAACAAGTTTGGTTCAGTTTTTCCACATGTGTGCAGATTGATATTTTGATTGCGGCATTCCTAATTGATATTCAGGAATTACATTTGTCTTCTATTAAGTATTAATTTGTTGTGCTTAAATTCATCTTGTGATTCATCGCACATTCACTGCAACAGTTAACATTTTCAGGACCCTACACATAATTCAGCAAACATCCCAGATTTTGAGGGGAAACTTATTTTGTTTTAAACATACTTTTCTTTTTAAACAGAGAGAATTCTCTTTTCAGAGCGTGTTCACCTTTGTCTCCTCAGGAAGCGTTGTGCCTGGTGCAGGGGCATGTGAGGTAGCCATGGCAGATGCTCTGGTGAACCACAAGCCCAACGTGAAAGGCCGATCTCAGTTGGGAGTCCAAGCGTTCGCAGACGCACTCCTCATCATTCCCAAGGTGAGGGCTTCACGGCCTTAAGTCGTTTTCACACCGGACCAAGCGGACTCCGGTTCGATTGTGGAGCTGAAAGTCTTTGCGTTTATTGCTTGTTTTGTTTCTGCTTTCACACTGTTTTCTAAAGTGAACCGAACTTTCTGAGCAGCATCACGGAGTGGAAAGGGCTGCTTGTTGTTTGGCCAAAGTAGGAGGGGAAATCCCTCCCTCTCCCATGTTTGTTTTGGTTTGGAGTGCGCGCTGTTCTTCCTCTATCCTAGATGCACTGCGTATAGCGTTACTATGTACATCTGGTCCTGCGTTTGGTCCGGTGAGCTTTCACACTGCATGTGAAACGAGACCCACGTTTTCAACTGGACAAGAGTTCGCTTGTGTGGTCCAGACCAGAGTTTGGATGAGCTTTCACACCTGCCCTAACGAAGCGGACTATCCGAGGAAACGAACTCTGGTCCGTTTAAAGCGGACCACACGGCTCTGGTGTGAAAGCGACTTTAATCTCCGTTGCTGTAGAAAAGCCCGTCTTAGTGCTTTTTATAATAGGTGTGGTCCTGTCGTTCAAATTCGTCTTTGGGGACTGGGAAACCTGTTGGTTTTAATCATACATCCTCCTTTGTAGGTTTTGGCCCAGAACTCGGGATATGACCCACAGGAGACGCTGTTGAAGCTGCAGACGGAGTACAGGGAGTCGGGTCAGCTCGTCGGAGTGGACCTCAGCACCGGTCAGGACCTCTGTTATGGTCCCTGTTAATAGGCACTGGTGTTATAAGTAACATAGTTCGACTAAAAGATGTCACAATGTTCACAAATCTTTAATTGATTTAATTTTAAAGAGAATTGAAGCACTTCTTCTAAAATCCTGTAGTACATGTTTGCTGTGCTACACGCCATGCAGTGACAAACTGGTGAAACACGGATCGGTCAGAACATTTGCAGAAGAAAATAGTTCATAGAAAAGAACTGACCTTTTTAAAATGAATTTGTTCCACCTAGTTGTGTTGGTGTTTTTGTTTCTTCTGTCTGAATCGGGTTGAGTTTGTTTTAACTTGCGTCGTTTGTATTTTTCAGGGGAACCTATGGTGGCAGGAGAAGCAGGTGTGTGGGATAACTACAGCGTTAAAAAGCAGCTCCTCCATTCATGGTGAGAACACATGTTCAAAATGAACCAGGCCAATTCAACAATGAAATGATCCTCATGCATTGCTTCTGGTGTGGCTTTTCGTTCCCCTGCAGCACGGTCATCGCCTGCAACATCTTGCTGGTGGATGAGATCATGCGAGCTGGAATGTCTTCTCTCAAAGGTTAAAGTTTAAATGAAGAATTGGAATCACAGGGATGGATTTAACGGTTCCTGCATTTGGTTCTCTAAAGCCCCCTGGTCTGGTGGGCAGCTCCATGTAAACGCCGCAGCATCCATCACAGCGTCTCGGATACCGTTGTCATACCGATTTTTCATTCTCTGATTGGTTTATTTATGAGGTTTTGTTCAAAGCGCTCACGTTTGCCATTCAACTTCATTTCTACCCATTAAAGTTTTCTTGCCATTGAAAAGTCTGGTTTGTTTTTGTTCTTTAGTTTTATACTTGATTCCAGAAATGTTGATCTCATTATGAAAGCTCCTAAAATATGCTGTTATTTATTCCTTCATGATTGCACCAATACTCAACGCTAGGATGGAAGCTTATGGCAGCTATGAAAAGACTTTTCTAATCGTGTGACTGTACAGGATTTGATGGTTAATTAAATTAATGTATAAGAATCATGGCAAAGAACAAATCAGGAAGAGAGCGTGATCGCTGGTTTTAAAATGAGAATAAGCGTGGCTGCTGTCGGTGGAGCAAATGTGTTTAGATGTGGGAATAAAGAAGATTGGGCATCGCTGAAAGGCTTCCAGCCCCCTCGGCACAGTGTGTGGTACTATTATAACCTCAGTTGGAAAATTGTGATCAACACACTCGAAACATGATGTCATTGTGATCTGGGCCTAGGATCAAAATTCTGTAATATTTGTAATTTCTGTTTTTAAAATTTAACAATTATTGTATGGCAAATTGTTCTCATGTCTTCTAGTCAGAGGGATGAAGGTGTGGAATGGAGGAACCGAACATTTGAAATAGATTGTCAAATTTGAGCATTTTTTAGTGCATTTTAAATCCAACGGGGGGCGGTAAATGCAACATTTAGGATGCAAAGAGGCTTTAAACACCAACGAAGAAGAAAGCAACCCGTCGACGCGGAAGCTGATCGTGTCTAAGAGAAACTTCCAAAATGTCAGCGTTAGATTTTAATTTGGCTTGTTTGGCCGCTAGAGAATTTTTAAACGAGTCTTTGTACAATTAAAAATTAGCAGAATATCACATTAAGTTTGGTAAAGTTATTATAAATAAACAAAAAAAAACATGAACGTCCAAGTAGCGTCCTGGATATCTGCTCTGTGTTTACTGGCAGCAGCGGGTAAGAAATATTGTCTTTTAATCTCTGAACATATCAAATCCAAATAAAATCTAACTTGTATCAATATATGATCAATGCATATTTCTTTCAGCGGCGGATGAGATGGTGAATATTCCAGGAGGGAAGATGTTAATGGGAACCAGTGCCCCTGATGGGAAAGATGGGGAGTCTCCCATTAAGGAGGTTAAGTTGCAACCTTTTAGAATAGACAAATATCCGGTCACAAATGCTGCTTTCAGGTGAGAAAATAAAAAGATCCTGATCTTTATTATCAATAGTCAGTTAAATTTAGTGATGCAACTGAGTCTGAGTTGCCCTTTGTTCATTTCAGAGAATATGTGAGAGCGCAGAAGTACAAGACCGAGGCTGAGACGTTTGGTTGGAGCTTCGTGTTCCAAGACTTTGTGTCAGAAGAGCTTAAGAGCAAAGTCACTCAGAGGATCGAGGTACTGGGATCTGAGTTTTGATAGTGAAAAAAATCAATATAGCCAATCACTTTTTACTGTGAGTATTTCTCTGTAATAGAATGATCACCAGGCAAAGAATAAAAGTAAATAAACCCATTTGTGGCTTTTTAATTGTCAGGATTTGCTGCTGTTCTTTTTGACTCTGTGGTGGAATATAATTCATTAAGCCTTGCAGTTCTGTCCAGATATCTTTATATATAATTTCTCCAGTACTAGTTACTCTGCTTTGTGCATAAAAGATTATAAAAAAACAAACAAATCTTTTCAGCTAAAGAAAACATTGCATGCATAATTACTTTTGCTTAAGTTAATGATCACTGGTTGTAAATCCTGATTACTTTCTTGGATTTTCACTCTCTTGAGTGGACGTAGTTTATTAATGGATAGTAGTTGCCATTTGTGCGTCTGTGTTGTGGATAACTTTTAATCTAAACCAATCTTTCCCCTTTAGTCCGCTCCGTGGTGGTTGCCTGTAGAACGAGTGTTTTGGAGACAGGTGAGGTCTTGTTCAGCGTTTCTTGCATATCTTCTGCCTTCATTTAGCCTGTTTTAGAGACGTCTTTTACCCTCCACTGCTCAGCCTGCAGGACCTGGATCTGGCATTCAGGAGCGCCTTGACTTTCCGGTGGTTCAGGTTAGCTGGAATGACGCTCAGGCTTTCTGCCGATGGAAAGGCAAAAGACTTCCTTCTGAGGAGGAGTGGGAGTTGGCTGCACGGGGGGGAGCCCAAGGTACACAGTTAGTGCAGTGAAAGCAGAGAACATATTCTTTAATGTGCTGCCATTACAGTGAAACCTTAAACCTTTTTGACTTTTATTTTTTACCCTCGACTGAAAATCGTTATTCATTTAAGGTTCCAACTGCTCATTTATTTTTGTCGATACTTCTGATCAGCCAGATTAACACTTCAGAATTGTATTTGTGTTCAGAGAAAGGTTGAGATTGCCTTGAGCTTCTTTTAGGTTATTTCAGACACACAAGTAAAACATGAAAGAGCATTAAATTGTTATTGCCATGATTGATTGAATTATTTGTTCTCGTCTTATCTTTGCCTGTTGTTTTCCAGGTCGGTCTTATCCCTGGGGAAACAAATTCCAAGTCAGCAGGAGTAACCTGTGGCAGGTCTGCGTACTACAATAAAGTATTGTAGAAACGATGGCGCAGCATATTGTTTGCTGTCCAAATCATTAACTATCAAGATATTATGTGAACATATACTTTGCTACCCTTCATATGAAAGCATTTGAATTGGTGAAAACCCACACGGTACTTCATTACTTGTACTTTATGTCTTAGGGATCGTTTCCAGATGCAGACTCCGCCGAGGACGGATACCATGGCGTCTCTCCTGTCAAAGCGTTTCCTCCACAGAATAGTTATGGTAGCCTGTCCCTTGTTACATTTAAAACTGCACAAAAGTAATAGACAGAAATGGATGCTACAGAAATCAATAAAACCAATCTGAGGTCATTTCCTGTGATGGTTTAGTCCTCATTAGACCAAAGCTGAACTGTGTGTGAAATACTACAGACTGATCCTTACTGTGCTTTGTTTGTAATACAACAACAACAATGATTCTTTCCATAGGACTCTATGACATGATGGGAAACGCATGGGAATGGACATCCACACTCTTTCCAGCAAAACAACCCATGTACGTCCTGCGCGGCGGGTCCTGGATCGACACGGTGGACGGTTCAGCCAATCATAAGGCACGAATCACAACCAGGTGAGTTATTTACAAACAAGATAAAGAAGAGAGAGCAGGTTATTGCAGCTCTAAAGTTCTGACTCGCGTTTCTGACTCTGTCTCCTGCAGGATGGGAAACACTCCTGACTCTGCATCCGATAACCTGGGATTCAGGTGTGCTGCTGACAGCGGGAAGAATAAAGGCAAAAATGAACTGTAGCAACAAAGTCAAAGGGATTAGATGGACACTCCATTTGAGCCAATCATGATCCAGGGATTAATAATAGATCTCATGTCTTTTAAGATTACAAAGCACAAGAAAAAAAGGGACCAAATTAATTAAATGTTCAAGAGAAGTAATGGATATCAATACCTGGGTGGATAAGGAAAGGTGTGTAACGAGACACAAACAGTTTCTCCTGTGGAGAATCTCATTTTTGCTCTTTATACCGAATTTGACAAGGATACATATCTTAACAACTAACATTCAAGAAATAAATGTATAATTTTTTTAAAAGAAGTTACTGTTCCATAATATGGACGTTGCCACCCTGAAACAACGATAACATCAAAGAGTTATTTTGCTGAGTCTCTGTTTAATAAACAGAAACAATGGAACAATGTATTTGCCATCGTCTTCATTTGAACTGATCGACATCGGTTAACAAGCCTTGCTTCTTTGTTTCTCTATTTTTCACTTTACCACAAGTGCTATATAACAAAAGGGTTTTAAGTATTTGAAATAGGAACTGGTTCTCTCTATATATATATATATATATATGTGTGTGTGTGTGTGTTACTTTAGTGTTCCCTTTATTTTTTGAGCAGCATATATAAACAATTTGGCTGAAGTAATAACTAATGTTTACTCATTAGTCTACATTAGTTTACTCTACAGCTGCGGGTCTCCGGTGTTGCTAGCGCGAGAGCCTATCCCAGCTTGCTACAGGCGAGAGATGGGGGTACACCCTGACTGTGTCGCCAGCGCAGAGACAGACAATCACTCACACACACCAAGTATGAGTCACTGACTGACTGATTTCTTTGTGTAGGTTTGTCATCAAAAAGCCTTAGTTTAACTATCAGGGAATTATTATTACAAAGTGTTGTGTTCCCCCCTCAAAAGCAGAAATAAATTGATGACCAGATAAATCCCTGCATGTGGATCTGACTCACTGAACCTTTTTGACCAAATACAGAAAGAGAAGTTCAAGTATATCGCTGACAGAGACGGAATGTAGTTACAAAAATAGAACCTTAATATACCTGATTATTTGTAACTTGTTCTTTCCGTAGCTCTTTTCTTGGGAAAGTACACGAGTGAATATCCATCTACCGTATATACCACTTGCTATACATTTATGCGCCGTTGTTATATTCTCTGTCACCACTGTGGATTCATCTGCCTTTAACGCTGTATTGCTTCTTATTTCATCTGCGATAAAAAGAGCAGTTTTGATCAGGCATCGCGTGACAAGTCGGAGTAATCTCATTGGGTCAAAGGCTTATGAAGCCCTCCCTTTGTTGCCAAGCAGCCGTGGTATGTTTGCACGTCACATGTTTTCGTAACGCCTGGAAAGGAGGAAGACAACGCAATGGGCCACATGAAGCCACAGCCTTCGATGACATCACAGCATGTCGTGTTCAGGAAAAACGAGTCTTGTAACATTCTGCCCCTCCTCGTTTTGTCTGTCTTTTAACACTAACATACAGCCTCTGAGAGTCTCTTCGGTTGGCTTGTTTGAGTGATTCTACTCCTGCCTGCGACTTCCACCGGCCTGAAAATGGACTTCTCTCAGTCCTTCTCGGTCCTCAATGAGAGGCTGAGACCTCGAGTCACCAGCAGTGACAAGCTCTACTGCTCTCTCAACAGGATGGAAAGGAGACCGTGGTACACGATCAGGACTTTCCCATCGTCTTACCGACCTACAATTCTACCAGCAAATCCAGAGCCAAAATTCTCTGCGACAGAAGGACTAGAAGATCCAAAGGAACTGGAATGTGCTGCAAAGCAGGCAGATTTGATTTCAGACGACCCCCGAGAAGAAGGCTGTGCTGATCCGCAGCCCTTTGACATCTCCTGTCTCGCCGAGTTGAGTTTAAAGGATGAAGGTGACGAAGACGAGGCTGATGAAGAGAGCAGAACCTCATCTTCAGAGGAGAAAGACATTGCCGGTGAGCTGACCTCGGAGAGAACAGGCAGTTCCACACCGCCGGCTGCCGGCGAAGGGGACGGCCCGTTTCAGAGGAGCTACATGGATGGGACTTTACCAGACCTGATCAAGAGCGGGAGGCCCCTGAGCAGACGGCGGACATTGGGACACGTCTCAGAGACGGTAGGACATCAGTCTTTGTGTTTGGAGTGAGAGCGATTGTTGCTAAAGCGGGCTTGTCAAACAATACATCCTGGTGTACCCGGGGGAGGGGGGGTGATTTGCTGCCCATAAATAAGTTAGTTTGAGTATGTCTGCAGAGACTTATGTCTTCTCAGATGGAGCAACTGGGCTTCTATTCCACAGTTTCGATCAGCGATCTAGATCAGCAGTTTCTATTTACACTGCGCGGCAATGCCACGAGGTTGCACTTTGTGTGAGCGGACCGACTGTGGCCGGCACAGCACAAATCAGCTCTGCTTTACAGCTTAAAGAAGTGCGCAGAGAGGTGGAGCTCTCCCGGAGACGGAGCATCAAACTGAAGGCCCAGGTGGACAAACTGCAGGAGAGCAGGGAGGGTCCGGGATGGAGCCAGCACAGAGAGACGGTAACGCCACCAGGACGCCGTTTACGGCTTCGAAGCTCTGCAGCATTATTCAGATGTATTTTCCAACCCAGGTCACAGAGGAGGTTCTTTCCATCCTGAGGCTGCTGCACCCTCTGACGGAGCCGGAGTGCGTCCTGCCCAAACCCCTTCCGGGGGGGAACCAGCTGGACGCGGCCCTGGCGCAGCTACAGAATGTGGCTCGCAATCTGGCGTTCAGCCACACCGCACAGGTGACGGCAACGCCTGCACTGTAATAACGCTTCTTGCCCTTATCGTATTCCTGCAATCTCCAGGTTAGTGTATTTTAGTGGGCATGTTTCCTTGAGGAACATTTGCTTTGCACACACACAGTGGGAAAAAAAGAGGAATGGTTGTTTACACATAGAAATAATTATTTCTATATAGAATTCCACTGTATCGACTAAATTCAAAGGATCTGCCTTCATCTCCAAACGGTAACAGACCCAATATATTTTATCTGATGCAGTAAGGAATTCATTTTTGTCACAAAGGTACTTGAAAACTACCCTTTGGCCTGTAACGTAGATGAACTGGCCCTCATCACGAATCATATCTCATCATATTGTGTCCCAGGCCAGTGGTTGGCTGTTGGAGCTCAGCTATGCAGCCTGACAAGTTAACGTTCTGCTGCGTCAGTGATCCGAGTCTTTTTGGTGTTTACTGTATGCTGGAGAAATGTACAAGTCGTGTGACTGTCTGGGACTAGAAGAGAATCACAGATAAGAGAGAGACTCAACAGTTGTGATAAAAACAAACAAAGTTAACCTGCCTCTCATTCTCTTCTGTCTTCTTTCAAAAGTCAAAATCTGGAAAAACAGCAGAGGACAATGCTGTTCTCCAGCAGGCGCTGTGCGACAGAGACGATGCCATGGAGAAGTGAGTACAGACCGATGACGTGAAAATCAAAAGTGACTCAAGATTTAATGGGAGGAAGGGAAGTCGAAAGATGTTGCTCCATTTCCAGGCATCGCTGATTCATGTCTCTGCTGTACAGGAAGAAGGCGATGGAGGCCGAGCTGCTGCGCAGTAAAACCGAGATGATGCTGCTGAACAACCAGCTGCTGGAGGCCGTGCAGAAACGTCTGGAAATGTCTCTGGAGCTTGAGGCCTGGAAGGTAAACGGGGACGGGAGACATTCCGAGTTACTGAAACGATGGGGGGGGAAAGTGTAGCCACAGAAAATTAGGACTCATATTGAGCAAAACGGAGCCACTGCTCAAAATCTAAATAGACTGGACAAACCAAAAACAAGCACACGTGATTTCATGCAATCTCAGGGCATCTGTCAGTGCGTCAGGACACTCAAAGAATGTTCTGGTATCCTGCCAGAACTCTCAACTACCTGCAGCTGGAATCTGTGTGTCTGTCTGAAACATTCCAAAACATAAGAAATCTAACTACATCCTGCACTGAAATGTTAAAAACCGGATTCATTTTGTTGAGATTTGTGTGCATTTAATGTTTGTTTTTTTAACAGTGTAACTTATCACCATCACTAACTGGAACGTTTGACGAGGTAACATTCAGTAATAAATTAGAAAATACATTTTAAAGATCTATAATAACTAGAAGTCTGGACCTGGACTTTAGTAAAGGTAAACTTTTTAATATTTCTTTGCAACCAAATCTGAAAGAAATACTGAGATTGATTATTGAGACTGCTGATAAATAACATTTAAACAACTTTAAATCATATTTGTTCACAATTTATTAAGCTCCATGACCTTCTAATTACTGAATATCGATCTTATTAGCTAGTTGAGTGAAAACATTAAGCTTGACACTGCTTTAAACAAATCCCCATCTACAGTATTTCTACATTTATTTCACAGTATATAGTTGAAAGATGCATTTGGGTAGAGTGAAAAGTAAGTGAATCCCTTCCTAATAACAAGCGTTCCGCTCTTATCCAGCTTTTACGCTCAAGGTATGAAAACAAATATATAAAGGATAATTGAGACTCACGTTTGTCTTTCATTTGTAGAACTTTCAAACGAGCATTTCTTGCTTCTGACTTACTTGTATTACTTGGTCTGGCCTCAGGAGGATCTTCAGCAGATCATCCAACAGCAGGTGCAGAGCCAGCAGCAGACCGAGCAGAAGAAGTCCTCCCGCCTGGGCCTCCTGAGGAGACAGAACAAGGCGCCGATACAGCGACCGTCCGCCATGTCTCCACCCACAGCAGCCGCTCCGACAGTCAACTCAAACCAAATCTTCATAAACAAATCTGCAGTTTCGACGGCTCCGACTCCAGGCACTCCTCCTCCAAACATCAATCGCACCTGGAGGGACCGGATGAAGAAGGGCAGGACCGGTCGCCAAGGCAACCAGCTAGCAGTGGAGCAGGCGTCAAGGTGGGGCAAGGATGAGAACGGCTTCCAGGTTGTGTGTCTTGATTGAAAACGCGATGACGAGAACAATCATTCTAATGAACAAAGGCTTAAAATTACTTTGATATCACTTGGATGTTTTACTTTAGCTGGGCAGGATGATTTTCTTTTCACAGAATTTGACACCAACAGCAGTTTTTAAGTTTATCTTTTCTGAGACAGCAGGTTTTGAACATACTGTCGCTCCTCTCATTGGATTAGCAGTTTCACTGAAATTAAAGATTGGTCGAGTGTCAGGAATTTTCAGTGAGGTTTTTTCAAAACGTTTTTTTATTTTTATGCTTAAAGATGAATCAAGACACTTTTAAAAAGTCACGACTGAGGGTATCCATGAATTATCATGGCTGAAATGTTTAACTTGAGGAAAAACTACTATAGATCAGACATGATTCCAAGTAGAGCAGCATCACGTCTTAAAACGTGTCTGAAATATAACTGATGACAACTGAGCCATGTGTTCAATTCTGTAAAGCCTTCACTGATTGTTACTTTGCATGTTGTAAATAAATAGTGTCATGCATTACTGGGTCAAACTGCAGTCTATTTTGAGATGAGGTCACTCCATGGTTTAAACCTTTCATTGATTTGCGAGATTCAAAAGAGAAAAAAACACAAACAGATTGTTTTTAATATTTTATTGGTTAATATTAGTTTGTACATTTCCAATAATATATAACTCACTTATGCATCTGGCACACATTTATAATTTATATATGGCATTAAATAGAATTAGTGTCACCACTGATGCATACAGCACAGCGAAGTTACTCCCGCCTCCAAGAGAAAAGACATGCTCATAGTGAAACATACAATCCTGAACAGATGATTACAATCATACATACAAGCCATTTCAACAGGGTCGAATAAATAGAACTTTCTATAGACTTTCTTTAATACAACCGGAGCTAAAGGAGAGCCTGCATTTAAATGGCAGCAATGCCCAACTCCCAAAAATATATTCGCATTGTGCAACAATATCAATCTGACCTTTGATCGCGGGGTGCTTCTCTGCCAACGTACAGAATAACATCCACGTCACTCGGCTGAATTCTTATACATTAAAGCCTTTCAAACAAGACAAAAAAAAAAAAAAAAAAGATTTTAGTAAACATCTAGCGCCAAGAAAGCAATACACTCATCTGCCGAGCTTCTTTGTGAGAAAATCCACGCAGAACTGGCGACCCAGCTGCCAATCCAAAGCCTGCTAGTTGTTACTTTAGAATAAAACCTTTGAACCAAGTCGTACAGAATTTGAAAAGGAGCTCTTAACGAAAGAGGCACATGTAAATTCACAACACCCTGCATATTTATGGAGATGGCAGTTTCACTATGGTGGACCGCCCTGTTCAAAACCATCACAACCGATGATACTACTGCTGTTAAAACTACATGTATAGCTGCAGCAGTTATTTGTGAGACAACCTGCACCTTAGTTGTAAAGATAAGTGAGATACAGATACAGAAACAGAAACATGTTTCATCAAAACACTGATCGGACCGACCCAAACACGAGGACAGAGAAACTCTACGACGGCTCACTGCCACGCACGGACACAAGAACAGTAAAGGTGTGTCATAAATAGCATATCCAGTTTGTAACACAAGATATTCAGAAAACGGATGCGAGTGCCGCATCTGAATGATTTAAACTGGTTTCGTAGCAGATTGCTGAAAACATGACCAAATGATCTTAGGTTGTAACACAGTCCTTCAGATGCAAATCATCCGAGAGAAATAACCTTCAGACCGAAACACTGAACATATCGCAATTATTCTCATCGTAACAAGTCCCCATGACAGACTATCTGTACACATAAAATACTCACTCCAGCCTTCTGACATTAAATTCCCCGTGTAAAAAAAAGAACTTTAGTGTTAAACAAGCACCACCTTCCTCTCAGATATACAACACTTTTTTAATACCTGCGATGTCAAAACTTTCTTTTCCACTATCAAGCAATCACTCGTTCTCCGTCACCACAATCCACCTCTGGATTATACCAAGCACGGCCGTTTCAACATAAACACAGCACTGTGCAAACGCTCCTTTGGGTTAGTGGAACACCTCCGAAACAAGGTCTGTTAAACCGGCGTTATCTTCTATCAATGAAAATCAGAAAAGGAGAGCTTCACCTACCCTACATCACACTAAGTGTAAGAGCTGACGGCTGTAATATAAGTTTGGTCCAGCGCGTCTTTTAGCATCATTAATGCCTCCCCTCACTCTTTGGAAGCGGTTGAGTTTTAATCTTCACTCTCAGGGGGGGGGGGGGGGGGTGCTAAACTTTAAAAGTGTTCTGAGGTGAAGGGGCAGGAGGCAGCTAGGACTGAAGGAAAGAGATGATGGAACTGATGAAATCTAAGGGTTTATCTGCGTGGATCCAGTGGCTCGCGTCTGGGATATACTGGATGTCAGCGTAGGGGAACAACCTCTGGATTTCTGGGTAATCATCAGAGCTGGATCGGGAGTAAAGGTACAGAGACAACAGGTCAGAAAATCAGGTTAGAGATGCGGCTGTGTGTCGGCAGAAGTCGGATTTTTTAGTTTCTTAATATTTACATATTCTATGAATGTTATCCTATTTATTTTTGTTACAGCTATCGTTTATGTCCCGCAATCAGACACGAGTTTCTCATAGAAAACAGAATCCTGTTTACTGCATATAGTAAAAGTGTAAATTTTGTTTCAATAGAATGTAAAATTGTCTCCAGACTTTACACGTCAAGACAGCGTTTGTCCACCTGTGTGTGTGTTATACCTGATGTAAGCAGAACTGGCTCCACCCAAAAACAAAGTAGGCCCCTCAAATACGGTGTCAAAGCTGGGGAATCGCATGATGTTGTCGAGGTGTGCCGAGATTGCTTCCAAATTGATCCTCCAGGCATAATGGCCGTTTTGCTCCACCAGGTTAGTCAGCAGGAACTGACGCACCGAGCGCTCCTGAGGGAGGGAAGGATCATGTATGACCAAACAGCTTTCTAAATAACATTTCATTTTAATATTTTACATTTTGCAAACAGCAGACATAAACAATATCCAACCAGCTGGTGGATAAAATCTGGCATTTAGCAGCTTAGCGTTCAGATATTTTTCTCGTGACTTGGTAAAGCCAAAAACAGAGCTAAAAGCGATACTGTGCATACCTTCATGAGATGAAAAGAAAAAACAAATAAATAAAGAATTTTAAATAAAAATCCAAATATATGCTACCATTTTAAGGTGATTAAATGAGCATCTGGTTGCTAATAAATGCTAATGTAAATTTTAATGTCACAACAGGTTTCTGCCAGCCCCAACTGACCCCGTGGATCAGTTACTGCAGGTTCATTCATCCTTTTAGGAAGCTCTTTGATGAAAAAAGAAAAAAACATATATAGTCAACACAGATGACATCCTATGTTATATTAACTCAAGCCCAGCTGACATGTCTCTAAATGATGAAAAGGAATCCTCACCTTTACCAAACCACGCAGCTGATCCTCAGCCATCCGCCTGGCAGTGGAACGCGGGATGTCACTGGAGATCTTTACCTCCTGCATGGCCTGAATGTAAGAGTGGAAGTTGGTGCGCGTCGATGACTGCGTCGGACTGATGTCCACCACCACCAACCTTTCCACTAAGCCCGGCTGAAAACAGACGGACATATTGGTATTAACGGGGACAAAACGAGTCACATTAAACGTTAAAACCAGCGACGAAATGTAAATAGAGCATGTAGGTGAGACCGGGGGGGGGGTTACGTTCACAGTGGACAGGAATGAGCCGTGAGAAACGTCGGGTGACGCCAGCGAAGACAGTGTGTCGTGCCTAAACAAACTCGAACCTGTGTCAGGGCAGTCATCATGGCCGTCTTCCCTCCCATGCTGTGGCCAATCAGGACGCACTTCTCAATACGCAGCTGGGCGAGAAGGTGTTTTAAATCATTGGACATCGCTTCATAGGTCAACGCTGGGGTGTGAGGGCTGCTGCCATGGTTACGGGCATCTACAGTCAGCACCTAACTAGACAAAGGACAGTTAGGACACTTGGGATTGGGGAAAACGATGCAATAGAGCTTCAATCATTGAGGTCAAATCCTTTTCTTAAAGCCCTTGTCTGACAGGTGACAGCACAAACTAAGATTATACCTCGCAACCGAAGTGTTGGGTTTCCCAAAGCAAGGCAAAGAAAAGATTATATATCAGAGAACCGACGGCTGAAGAGCCACACCGCATTACCGGGGCGTTCCTATGGCTGCTATCTGAGAACAAACCTCATGAAGATGGATTGTTTTTGGTGTGATGTCTTCATCAGTGCATTACCTTTCGGCCCGTACGCTGCACCAAGGACTTCGCTATCGAGTGGAAGTTAGATTTGCTGCCAAAAAGGCCATGGAGAAACACGAGGGGCGTGCTCCCCCCCTTCCCGTCGAAGACATCATAGGTCAAGGTGACTGGGCTGGAGACAAATGAGAGATACGTTACAATGTCCATTTAAAAAAAGAAATAATTACCGTCCCCCAAAGCTAATAAAGCAATCAGGGAGTGAAAAATTCGGACTGAATTACTTTACTTTAAATTATTAAACATTTGCTTTCTTAATTTGACCTACGTCCCACGCAGAGAGGATCACAAGGACGTTCAATGGTTTCTGAATGATCTGGCAGGAAGGGTTTTGCTTCCACCTACTGGACCATGCTAGGGAACTATTATTACCCCCGCCGAGGTCCGATCACATAACCCCCCAGCGTTTGTTTGTTCATTAATTATTAATTATCTAATTATGGGGGGGGGGGGTCTGCGGCCTGAGTGCCTTTCTAGTTATTATTATAATTTTGGTAATCTTCCAGATAAACACAAATTTTGCATTCCATTAAAACGTAAAAGTTGACATTTCACAATGACTTCAATGCGCTCCTCTGCCGCTGTAGACATCACTGTCAGTGAGAAGACATGAACACGTATAATATGGAATAAAGAAACATAATAGCTCACCCTCATTAAAAAAATCCTTGTGTAGCCTTAATCTCTTTTTAGTGTTGTTAATTAAGTCAGAAAGACTCAGTTCTACTGAAATAAACAAACTAAAAAAATCCTGTGAAAATATTTCCATTATCCATCAACGTGTTATTTAGCAGGGGGGAGGGGAGTGTCCCTGCATGATGAAAGCTTTCATAAGCTTCTTAAAACCTTCTCTGATGTAGTTTTTGGGGATTTTCTCTACAGTTGTGTTCAGTCTATGGAGGAAAAACTGTTTTTTAATGTTATTCGAGCTCCTTTAGAATAAAAAATAATTAAAGCTAACTTGTTTATTGTTCGTTTACGATACTGCGCCATAAGAACAACAGCATAATGACGCAGAAACAAACAATATGTAGTTAAATGATAAGTGTGCTAATGAGCAGAATTAAGCCAGAGTTGAAAATCTTTAGCTATGATCACGAGCCAATAGCTCCAGCTAGCCAGATGTTCGGGTCTCACTCCGTAAAGCACACAGTTAATAACGACGCAGAGATGCGATAAAGGTGACTCATTGTAAGTTGCTGCTTTGAAGGTGGAATAATAATAATAATAATAATAATAAAGAAGGTTATAGCCAATAAATTCAACTACGACGCGCGCAAACATCAGTTCGAGCCAAGCTAGCAGAGCTAGCAGAGCTAGCAGAGGTACCTGGATGAACTAGCTGCTCGGACCAGGGGAGCCTCACCACGCACATCCCGCCGCACGGGGACCGATCGACACGACGGCCGGCCGCTCGGGAGGCCTCTCCGGATCAAACGACACAAAACACTCATGGCAGCACCCAAAAACAGGCAGTCAAAAAAACCAGCATGGGCGTTTGAGGAGTCCCCAGGCAGCCAGAGGTTCGTGACTGTGCAATGCACGCACACAGACAGCGGCCCGGAGGTCAAGCTTGAAAGGAGACGTACGTTTGTCAACAGCTGATCGTGCGTCATGACGTTGACGTACAATGTGCGTGAGTGTAAAATTCTCCCTTTCGCCTGTCTGTCAGGAGAAGAGAGCCACCGGGGCGACGGGAACAGAACGTAATAAATGTCGTGAATGAGGGTGTGTGTAAAACATTTGTTGTTCAAAGACCGGTGCTTACCTGTTTAACTTCACATCAAAGCGTGTATCCGTTGTTTGATTTCGACTTCATTCACTGTGTATCGCCGTACAGGCATTCACTTCCCCCGCAGACACAGCGGAAGTAAAAGAATGACGGCGTTGAGCCGCAGGGTGACGCTGCAGTATCGCAGTGCTATTTTCCGCTCCCAGCAACATTATTTTTCATTCTGCATAAAAAAAAAAAAAAAAACCTGCTCTAACAACAGTTCACCTGTTAAAAATGTCAAATCATTAATTTGTTCAAGGCTTATCAAATGACTTATTAGAACACTTCTACTGCTTTCCTTGCTCTGGGTGGCCCGTCTTATCTTATAACAGTCATTTTATTAAATTCAATCTATCCTACAGTGCTTTCATTTCCTAACAGAGTTAAAGTGGTCTTTGACCGACATGTGGGGTCATTACGAGGTAAATGACCCCACATGTCTGATATTTGCTTAAGTGTGTTGCTATGGCTACTCAGTGATTTATTTTACAAATTATTACACAGCTGATTTTAGTTGTTTTCAGATTCGGTTAAATTAATTTCGATTATCTTCTCTTAGTCCTGAGACATACAGTCACCTGAACATAGATATATATTTATAACTAAATGAAGGTGACACACTCTTGAGTCTTACAGTTCCAAAGCAGCAGAGTTAGGTATTAAATTACCATTCATTTCCTGCTAGTGTTGTAATCAGTTTGCTGTCCTGTTTCACTCTTCTCTTGAGTTAATGTCCTCGTGTCTGTGGCTCTTGCGATACACGGGAATGTAATGAGCGAGAAACAACATCGATCTGTGGGCTTGGGGAACCTGGGTTCCATTGCTGTGTCTCCAAACATCCATTGCTATGGGAGACTGGTCTGCTGGGATAAACCATGCTGTGAGTTGTCTCCATGGTGATGGACAGACACACAGGCCTGCGGGGGGGAGTCGACACAGATCAACCTAAGACAACAAACGAGAATTGCTGGATGAGTGTGCGTTTTCTATTTATTTTTTATCCTGTTGAACGACAGTTTTCCTTAAATGCACAAAATAAATTCAAGCCCACAGTTTATTAAGTTACTTCACTTTTCTCTATGAAAGAAAAGCGTATGAGGAGAATCATTTGAGGATAATATACATCATGCCAAATGTTAGTAACAAGAGCAGAAGTTCGCTTACACAACTTTATTAAACCATTAGTGAATGACCAATAAGCATCATAATCCATTGAGAGTGAATAGAAAATGATAATCAAAACTCTGAAGTCACACTAGTTATATCAGGTCAAGCCAAGTCAGTTATTTTGTACACCACATGTAGAAATGACCGTAATGTTGAGTTTGGGCAGAGTGTTTTGACATGCATCATTACAAATCAAGCAAAAGAGAGGTGCATTATTGTACTTTTACTCCAATTACATAATACATTTAGCTAATATTAGCAATTTGTTATCTTGCAGATCCAAATCAGTAATCAAACTTATGATGTATTATCACATGTTAAGATAACATTTTAGTGATATCTTGAGATAACTTCATGACCCTACAACAGTTGTATGAAGTATGTAAAGTAATTAAAATACCAGTAAGCAATACTTACTTCATCTGCAACATTAAAGTATGCATGCATCAATATCTGTTGTTTTCATTGATGCTAATACTTTTGTACTTCTACTCTGTCAGTCCGATGAAGTTGATCATTGGATGTAGTTTTACACCAATCAGTGACATCTACGCTGAGTGCTGCAAAGGACGGGCCATGAGGATCATGGGAGGCTGCTCTCATCCCTCCAATAAACTGTTTGTGCCTCTTCCCTCAGTGAGAAGATTGCAGAGCATCAAGGCAAGAACCTCCTGGGACAGTTTCTTTCCCAAGACAGGGAGACAGTGAGAACAATAAACATTGATGCTTCTCAACGCCTGCTGCTCTTGTTTTCGCTGATCATCACTATGGCTATACGACGTATTTTGAATTGTTTTTTAGTATTTATTTATATTTATATTTTTAGGTTTTTACGATCACTGAGCCTCGGGAACAAATTCCGTTCTGTTGTGTTATTAACATGTTGGGATGACAAATAAATTGAACGTTGAACACTGACTTCACTTTAGGTTTTATAACTCACAATGAGACATAAAATATTAGAACAATTAAATCCAGTACTGAAGTGAATTCATACATAATGGAAATTGTATCATCAGAAAATGACACACTTTGGCATATGCTACTATCAAATTGGTCAAATTCCACTCGCTGACTCACGTTACAGTAATCACGGCTCTCTGAGATTATGGGAATACAGCAAGGTATATGTGTATGTGTGTGTGCGTGCGTGCGTGCGTGTGTATCCATAAACTATGAAAATGAGTTTAGTATACAGGCAGCAAGAAGGTTCTGGGTTCAATTCCTTTCTGTGTGGAGTTTGTATGTTCTCTCCTTGTCTGCATGGGTTCTTCCTGGACTCTCCGGTTTCCTCCCACATCCAAAAACGTGCATCGTAGGTGAACTGATCGATCCAAATTGTCCAGGGGAGTGAATATGAGTGGCTGTTTTTATTTTATGACGCTCTGCGATGAGCTGGGGTCTCATTAGGGGTGTACAACTCCTCTTGCCCATTGACTGCTGGGATAGGCTCCAGCACGACCCACGACCCGGTAACGGACTAAGCGGTTCGGAAGATCAATGAATGAATGAATGAATGGTGTGCATGCATGTCTCTGTGTGGACTCACAGGAGGCTGACTCTGGATGAGAACTGGGTTGCGTCACTGATTCATCACAATAATTATTTACGCTCACACCTAAAGTTCCGAGTTATAATGTCACGTAATCCAGAGATAACCCATGCAGACAGTTCTCAGGTAGATAGATAGATAGATAGATAGATAGATAGATAGATAGATAGATAGATAGATAGATAGATAGATAGATAGATAGATAGATAGATAGATAGATAGATAGATAGATAGATAGATAGATAGATAGATAGATAGATAGATAGATAGATAGAGATAGATAGATAGAGATTCCCTCTTTCATTTCTGTAGTAAGCAGGGAAGCTTTTTTTATTCCTAATTGACATACATGTTGCACCACACCAAACCCTTGTTTACTTCATGGCAATGAGATGAAACAACTTTGACGTCAGCAACACAAAGAAACTCAACTCCCTTGTCAAACCGATCCGACAGCTCTTTATTTGTTTTAGATCTCAGGTAGCACATGTCTACAGTTGAAGAGAGAGAAAACACCCGCATTCGTTCTGACAAAATGTTTATTAAATGTTCCATCTTGACACCTTTGCCATACAAGCACTGACATATCTATTTAGGAAAACATTTTAATGTACAACAATGTTATTTAAAAGAGACAAATTAGGGAAATGTTTTAGTTCTATGTACAAAACTAATCCTGTTGACCTGGAAACAAACATCCCAACAGCTGCAGTCATCCCTCAGGGTCTCTCACGCTCTCTCACGCTCTCTCTCTCTCTCTCTCTCTCTCTCTCTCTCACACACACACACACACACACACACACACACACACATACACATACTTACATAAAGAGGAACATACAGTCAATTGTATTTGATGTAAAAGATACACAAACAAACAAATTCACAATGCAAGGCTATTTGGAACACAGACATACAGTGGAATATGTAGATATATGCATTAAAATACATGACAAATATTTTTTTAAATCTTATAAATATGAAATAAAGTTGCATATAATCACATAAAGATCACATGAAAGAGCTTGCATAGTGAGTGAAACAGGCACTTCGGAGTCCTCAACATTGAAACTGTGGGGAGAAGGACAAAGTCATTGCTTGGGGCCATGTCATGGATCCATCTTCAGTTTCAGTCTCAGCAGAAACTCTTCTAAGCAAATATGACATGCAAAACACTCATGCAAAACACACAAACACACACACACACACACACACACACATGCACGCAAACACACTGAACAATGGCACAACCAAATCCCCACAAAACGAGAGCTGGCTCTTCCTCGTCATTGTCCTTGCTGGGACACACACCATTTCACCTGAACGTCTCGGTGAAACTCAACACCAGCAGCCCAACAGTTAATGACAGAGTAGAACACAAACAAGAAGCAGGTGCTTTCCTAAAGATAATCCCTCAGAGGCTATAATAGAAATACAACACATTTCTAAATATTTAAGCCGTTATTTAGGAGAAAACACGCCGTACAGTGTCGTAGCCAACTGACCACAACAGCCTCTGAAACAGATCAAAGCAGTTAAAGAGTTAAAATGATTAACAGGAAGCAGGAAAAACCAGTATCTGTACAAGCGTCTTCATTTCGGAGTCTTTCCACAAGGTTCGCCCTTCGGTTTCACGTAACAAAAATGAACACAGATGCACAAGAACACTCATTAACATTTAGATTTGACCCATTCCGACCTTTATCCCATCAAACATAGTCTCTCTTATCGTATCCTCCGCCTGCACTGACGCTGCGCGGGGCAGAGTAGGCCATCCGAGGTGGCTTGTACTTTTGCTCCTTTGGGGGGCAGCTGCTGCACAACATGGCCCCACCAATCAGTAACAGGGCAGCTGCTGCCCATCCAATGTAGAGCGATGCCCCGATCTCCCTCCGCTGAGAATTGCTCAGAATGGGGTTGTAGAAATCCCGGACAATGACACTGGCGGTCCAGGAGGCAGGGATGAGGACCAAGAGGCCTCCAAGGATGAAGAAGATTCCTGCAATGATCATCACTTTGGCCTTGGCTGTCTCCTCTTCAATGCAGTTTGTGCACTTGGCTCCGACAATGGAGATCATGACCCCCAGCACCCCGAGTATGATGGAGATGATCATCATCGCTCTGGAGGCCTGCAGCTCCTGTGGTAGAGCCAGCAGGGAGTCGTAGACCTTGCACTGCATCTGACCCGTACTCTGAGTGACGCAGTTCATCCACAGACCCTCCCAGATGGTTTGAGCCGTGATGATGTTGGCTCCAATGAAGGCCGACACCCTCCACATCGGCAGGGCGCACGTCACTATTGCAATGATGAATCCAAGCACTCCGAGGGCGATGCCCACGATCTCCATGCCCATCGACATGCTGGCTCCTTGAAGACAGGATAAGACTTGAAATAGTGCACGGATGTTGGGATTAGCAAAAACCCTCTTCGATAATAATAAGGTGTGTCCTCCTGTGTTGCGTTGGCGTCCTTTGGCAGGTGTGAGCGTCTGGAAGAGGGTGTGATGTAGCTTTGAGACGCTGTCACGGAAACGAGAGATCCTTTATAGCTCAGGGGAGCAAGGAGGAGTCCCTTGGTGATGATGTCAGCAAGAGGGTGTCTTCACACACACACACACACACAAAAAAAAAAAACTCACCACCTGTGCTCAAACAGCGGAGGAGGGGAGCTGGAGCCAGAGCAGAGGGATGTGATGGAGGGAAGGTGTGTCTGTCTGTGTGGTTGATGGGGGTTGGTCACTGGTAAGATGGCAGTCTGTTACTGGCTACCAAGAAACATCAACACAAAGTCAGCACAAATGTGTAAAAACATGACCCCTGCAAAGTTGTAGTTCTTTAAGTCTTGATTTTAATACTTTAATTAATGGAGATCAGAATGGAAGCTTCACCCTCTGACAATGGCAAACACACACACACCTACACACGCACACCCACACACACACACACGCGCGCACACACACGCCGGTATAAATACAAGCTCGGGTGATAAGGATACTGTTTTTTTGTTACTTCCTGTAGTGTGAGTTTCTTAAACAGTCAGGATTCAGTGTTAGGAAAACAATCCCAAAGCTAAGATGGAAACCGGAATAACTGCACCCAGAGTAAATACGAGCAGCGGGAAAATATAATGGGCCGATTCTGAAGCACCTTTAGCACACAGACAGCACCATCTTCTCAGTATCGGTTAAACACTACTCTGACCAAACAATACGGAGACATCACGGTTCAGGAGACTGTAAAAAAAGATTAGTTGGGAGGAAAAAGGTTCATATTTCACTGTTACATACGTTGCTGTTTGAATGCCTTTATGAGGATTGGTCAAATAATTCAGGAAATGGTTGATCTGGAGATTTAGAAGATGTCTGTGTTTTGTTTCTTTGCTTGTTTATTTATAACACTACAAATGAGGAGGGTTTGGATGTCACAGCAGTAATTTTAACAATTTTATCAGATTTTAAATGTTTTTAGAAACGTTTTTATGTATGGAAAAAAACAATCTTTTAATTATTGGCAATGCAATTTCTGGAATTAAAATTTAAGATTATGTGTAAATTATGTGTTCATTGAAAACTAATAGATCCAATAGCGAATAAATAGTACCGGTACAAATAAATATTTGTCTTCATGGTTATCAGCTTTATTCTACATGCATTTTATTTCCGAAATACTAATTTATTTATTTTTAACACTCGGTCTACCAGAATTCTGCAACTACTAGAATGACCATAGCAGTCATTTTGACTGCTCGGACATTATAATTTGGATTATTGTTATAATGATCGAAGAAAAAATAGGTGGAATCGGTAAAAAAAAAAAACCCCATCAGGCCACTAAATGAAAACTATAATGATTGAGTGTTTTATTTATTTCACTGACACAACATAACGTCTCTGCAATGACGCATGCCAACTCGAACTGCAACAATTATCTCTGTGGAAAACATGTATCCTGCTTTCAGAACAGGTTGGTGTCATCATTAGACCGTTAACAATGATAATTATTAACTATTATTCCAAAATGCTGTGAGGGGGCGGCCAGCCAGCTGAAGACACTCTGCTGTTGCGATGCCAATTTGCTTTGTTTATGGCTCACAATCACTCACAGTGAACGCAGGTAACCTGCACCCCCCATGTGCAGCTCCCACGCACCACCTTGTGACATTTGACACAAGTGTCCTTTTTCCTTCCAGTTCCTTCGTATTTTGCACTGACTTCTCTTCTCCATCTTCTGCTGTCATGTGTCCGGAGCGAAGCTCATTTGTGACTTGCGTTATGAAGTTCCTCCATGACAGCATCTCATTGGTGCATTTCGTGAACTGGATCGAAGCATTTATGTTAGCCAGGTCAAGAATATTATTGACCATCTTTGTGGTGCTTTCACTGAGTATTTCCTCGCCATTTGATCAAGCACATCTACTTCAAGCTTGGTTCTGTTGTAGTATAACAGTCTCCGGCTTAGCCTTGCGGTCACTTGTGAAGTTGACAGCTGTGTAGACAGTGCGTAGTATGGAGATATTTTTCCTTGGTTTTCATTGATAGACTGTTAGAGTTGCACAGTTCAGCACCTCTGTAGTGCAGAAATGTGGACCAAAAAGCTGTCTATCAGAAAATCATGCTGTTTTGTAAATTTGGAGACCCCCTGGAATACCTAAATAAAGGCTAAGAAGCTCACAAGATCCCAACAAACTAGCAAACTTGGTAGTTCTAGTGTTAAACGGTTTTCAGGAAATGTCTTGGAATTGGAACTCTTACAAAATATTTATATACCAACCACCTTTTTAGGGACAAACAATTCAAATACTGATATATATATATATATATATATACATATATATCACGGACAACAACACCTCATCACCCCCATTCGGTCATCACAAACAAGATTATGTCCTCCTGAATATTCTCACAAATGTTTGAGGAGCCGAAATGTCCCACAACCTTGCAGAAACAAAGTCAGAGAACAAATGGAGGCTTTTTTTTAATTTCAACATTGTCTGCATCTTTCACGTGCTCCGTGTTGACGAAACAACGGCAGTCGATCCATCGCGAGCGAGATAACCACCATGGCCGTCTGTTATCAGAACACGAGTCGACCAGCTGCTGTGTTATGGAAACAAGAACAGAAGTATCGGCCTGTTCTGGTGTTATGTGTTTAAACCGAGTGGAAATAACTAGCCACATTTATGCTGCTATATACTAATATTATAATACATAACAGCATAATAATTTGACCCCACTCTTTACTTGATTGATTAAATTGCTAGTCATTTGTCACAAAGGAGCTTAAAAAGCTTTCTCCTGGTCGCTGCACGTATTCTCCTCACTGCTGCTCAGATCTCGTCATTCATGTTCCCGGTTAGGGAGGAGGCTGGAGGAGGCTGCTGCGCCGCGCCTCAGGAGGACACCTGCTGCATCCATTTGTCTATTCAAAACAGGAAAAGGCAGGTCGGCTGCACGCGGGCCAGAAGTCAGACACTAAACCGAACGGCTTGCCCACCAGAAATCACATTTATTAATAGCGGTACATATTTACCAGCAAATGTATTGCTCATCACATGTAAAATACAATCGAAAGCTTCCGTCTTCATATATATATATATATATATATATATAAAACCCTTAGTGATCATTTTATTTTAAATGAAGCCCATATGATGTTTCACGATGCAAGTCTTTATTCATTTTTCATGCATTTTCACATCAGACACGTAATTTCAGTCAATCATAAACTGCATAAAGTCAAACACAAAACTAAACTTAACACAACAACAGACATTCTGTATGACACTTGTCTGAACACAGTGAAATGTGATACAGATGAAGCAACTCATTTTACCACTCTTTTTTCATCGCTTGTTCTCCTTACAGCCCAATCTGCCATGTTGACCGTGCGTTTAAACCCAAGATAAGCCCCATTTGGCTCGATTGTGGCGTATCTCACACACATGACTCTGTCACCGTCTGCATTTTGTAATAAAAAATAAATCTGTAATGTCCGTATTTGCTTTAGAACAGTGACAGTAAATAACTGATAGTGATGTATCCACGATGTACATATCATTCTCCACTAATAAATATATATATCGGCTGAACTGAAATGACTGCATAGATCCTGAATTAGATCTAATGTGACTTAGACGAATAGCGATTGTAAACATAATGATCAGGCATCTGTGTAGCATCAAAAAATTTCATATTCACAAAAATTTATGGCCCTTAATATTCACAAAACACATGGTTTGGCTCTTTGACTATTTCTTTCAGTACACAGTTGGTCCCAGTGAAACCATTGTGTTTACGTTTGCTGCATGTATGTACAGAATTCATTCAAAAGACATGAATAAGAAGAATGTACACGATTCTTCCCGGTCTCGCCGCCCGTCCCTCACACGTAGTCCCTCCTGTTGTAGGAGCTTTGGGCGGTTGACTTCGGCGCAACGGAGTACGCCGCACGACTCTGGGCTGGTATGGTGTACCTCAATGGTTTGTCCTTCTGGGGAGGGCAACTGCAGCAGAGGATGGACCCCCCAATCAGGAGCAGGGCTGACGCGGCCCAGCCGAGATACAGCGCTGCCCCGATCTCCATCTTCTGACCAGAGAGGATGATTGGACTGTAAAACTCAACTATGATGGTGTGTGCTGACCAGGAAACCGGCACCAGCTGGGCCAGCGCCGCTCCGATGAACGCCCCGCCAGAGGCGGCCATCACCCTGGCTTTAACCCCATCATCGTCGATGCAGTTGGTGCACTTTGCTCCCATCACAGCTATGAGAAGCGCTATTATCCCGATGATGATGGAGACAACGGTGAGTGCCCTGGCTGCCTGCAGATCCTGAGGTAAAGCCAGCATGGAGTCGTAGAACTTACACTGCATCTGGCCCGTGCTCTGGAACACGCAATTCATCCATAGGCCCTCCCAGAACACCTGAGCGGTGACGATGTTGGCGCCGATGAAGGCAGAGACTCTCCACATCGGCAACGCACAACTGATCACGCTCAGTATCCAGCCGAGCACTGACAGAGTGACACCCGCCACCTCAAGCCCAAACGACGCCATTGTGCGCTGAGACAGGAGCTCCTTTATTTGTCCGTTTGGTTACTCTTTAATCGCTTTTCTTTCCCTCCTTCCCTTCTCTGGCTTCTTTTCCCACCTTTTAATTTCCACAAGGTGTCTGAAGGTCTTCTTGATATTTTTACCTTTGTCGGCCGTCCTCTCCTTTCCCCTCGGCGTATCTCCTACTGCTGCCCCCAGCACCTGCTGCTTAATCCAGGGGTGTCGTTTATCGCAGCGTGCGTGCGTCCTCGTCAAACTCTGCTCCGTCTTTGTGCCCTGTCAGGCGTTGTAATCCTGTGTTCTGCTCATATATATTTATATATATGTATTGCTTTATTGCAAAACGGTCAGGCCCTCCGAAGCGATGATATCATTCACTGAACTGAGCCAATCAGATGAGTTCTGGGCATTGGCCTCATTTACCACCTGGGAGTGTTTGTGATCATTTGTGTACCCTGTCACATGAAGAGTATTTTTATGGTTTAACCTTTTGCCCATGGTAGCTGTGGGTGTGTTTTCTTTATTGCTGTTAGAGGTAATAAGTGGCCAAGGCTGAAGCGTTTATGTGGTTCATGGGAGACCACATGAGACTGCGTCTGTGCTTGTATCAAACCTTTTAGCAATAAATATAAATCTTTATGTGTGTTTCCTACTGTAGACACTCTGTCCTCATTCTTTTGGTACTAGGATGTGTAATGTCTTCACAGACTCGATGGCAACTGTTCACTTTTTAAAGCTAAACATTATACAATGTTTACTGGGTCAAGTCATAAAATACAATTTGGGTTACTGACAAACTAGATGTAATGTATTATTTTGTAGATCTTGCAACGCTCTATGAACAAACTTTACTCTTTTCAGCTTTGAAAAATTATGTAAACAGAGCTCTTCAATAGCCACAGTGAAATACGAGTCCAGTGTTAGAACCAAAACCAACATCCACAAATCCAAGCCTGTAAATCTTCCACAGGGAAACTTCACTTCACTTCACCTTTATTGAATTTGTCCCTCGGAGGGCAATTTGTTTTACAGCATATACACACATTTTCCACAACATATAACGGACACGCAAGACACAATTAAGGGACATATAAGGCACAAATGACAAATTAGAGCAGCATCGTTGTAAAGGTGTTAAATGTTGTACGTGAGGCCATTGGTAAAAGGCGATAGTATCATTGTGTCTAAAATACCCTGCTGGAAAGGCTCAATCATTCACAGAAACAGATTTGGAGACGACCACTTCTGAGTGGGCAAGTAGTCCAACAGTTCAAGAACAATGTTCCTCAATGCAAACGCACAGTATCATTCATTAATTCGATGAATATTAGCTTACCTGATTTCATAAATCCTATTTCTGAAAGAGGAACACCATGCTAAATCTTAAACATCTATAGGTCTTAAAAATTTAAAAGGCAGCGCTAATGTGAAAGTAAAGTTTGTATTGTTAGTTTTAGAACAATATATGCTGCTACTCAGATAAGGATGCTTTCAGGGAACTTCCTGTTTATTCTAGCAGAAACTTCCAAAGCACATTGTGTGTGGCGTAACTTCAGAGCTCAGGCGTTGTGGCACTCGGCAGGATATGGTGTGGATTCTGCACTGATAGCACAGCACCATCGTCACACTTGGCACATTTGTGAACTGTGACGCTGTAGGATTAGCCAAACACCTCTGCCGAATAACTGTTAACCCAGTGACCGCGATAAGATAAAAGCATTGAGGGTACTGAGATTATTTCTGGCAATAAGGAAGGAAACAAATAATATTCCAACATTTCTTATCACATTTGGCAGCCAGTTCTATCAAATGCTTTATTTGCCTGAGATATATGAGATTTGTGATGCTGGTTGACAACTGTTGGAGTGTGCTCTTCACAAACAGCTCTACTGAGCAAATGTTTATAGGCAACATTTGTATTTGGGCACAGCTCAATATTATCACTTCCTGCAGCTTTTATTTTATAGTATTTTTTTTTCACCAACTCCTGGTGATATCTGACTCCTTAGCTTCTAAATACCGTACTCTTTTCATTCACCTCCTCATTCCTAACTTCCTCTTTTGCACCCATTTTATTGATTTTTTGTTTTTTGCATTCAATTGGATTGGAATTATGCCACATTCAATAAAAAATACATTTAAAATGTATATTTGTTGTTTTTTATTTACCTACTTCAATGGCAGACTCACCAGCTTTAATCGCAACATTTTAAGTTCACATCACCCGAGTAAGTGACATGTGACCAGCCCATGAATCATACTGACATAACAGGTTGACATTTCTCTCAGCTGACCGACAACTGGCTCGCAGTGCGGTGCCACAGTGTTCTACGCTTGCTGCTGATTTCCGTCGCCATTTCTCTACCTCAGTGAGATGACATCGCCATTTTAAACTAGTTGTAAGGGAGACACGCTTGAAAACAGGCTCGACATCGTTATTATTAAAACACCTGCAAGTCTGAGTGAACGGCTGAACATGAGCTATTTCCATGTTAGTGAAAAAATATATTTCTCCTCAATACCGTAACAACTCTGCAGATATTTTCCAAAGAAGGAGATCCGTGACTTTAGGGGAGTTGCACTGGATGCTTCTATCTCTGTAATTGCTGATAAGTGAGTTTCAGTTAGCGCAGGGAGTATCTATTTCCCTGTGAAATTGTGTGGACTGAGATATTTTTGGACACTTGAACTTTCCCAACTGGAGAGAAAAACACACAAATGATCCATGATCAAATCCAGCTGGGTGCGTGGCGGTGATATTTCAGCATACTGCATTTATCTGTTTGGTCAGCCAAGGGAAGCTAAGATAGCATACGTGCATTGGGTCTGCAACTACTCCCAAGAGTAAATGCAGGGGGGGGGAGAAGGTTATAAAACATGCACTCATAATGGGAGTGCTGATACTGGGCTTGTCCTCTGGGAAGAGCTGTAAAAGGCTTAGGTGAATGTAGCCTACACTCATATCTGTAACGATATACCTCTTTCCCGTTCAGGGAGGCGCCATGTCGGGTGGCAGCAGGCCCATCACTTATTAAATCCCATATTTGCATTTTTATTCTGCAGAAATTCCCAAATATATTAATATAGAACACATAATGAGCCAAACCCGAAATATTTCTAAAATGCTTTCATTAATCTGAGTCGTTCATTTTATTTGTTTGTCATGTTTCAAACGTTTACTCTGACCAGAGATTGCACAACAGGCACGGTTAAACTTGTGCAGGACTATCATGGAAACTGAAACACCTCTTCTGTTGCAGCACGACGTGACAGACACTGGTGACCTGAACGGATGTGCTCCACACCCCATGTTTAAATAATCCAAACCATAACACGCTTTATACTGGTTGATACCAGACTGACATAGTTCCATTCCTCTTCCTTTAGACATCTCCAACCAATCACCGTTCTTCAATTCAAACTGCCACTTCAAATAAAGATAAGGGTTTCCACTGGGAGCATTTATTGGATCGTCAGTGGTGTATTTGTTCTATAAGTCTCAGTTTCTAAGTAATAAATCCTTTGACAGATGAAGAAAGCCTCGGACTTCATGGCTGCTGTGAGACTTCGGGACACATTCAGCCGAATAATTAAAAGCGCTTTGAACACTCGGTGGTGCCACTTTCACAACCTCCCAGACATCCTTCTTTCTCTCCGTGCACAGACAGAAAGCAAAACCCATAATAGTATGCCCTTTTCTCCTGCACTATGGGACTCGAAGTGAAATGTGAAAAGTTCACACCAAGTGCTGTGGAACTGACAATATAGAAGATAAAAAAGAAGATAAGAATTTAGAGGAAATTTGATTCTCTGAATCAGAGTGGAGCCTCTGAGAGACTTCCAGGAAGGTACTGACGCACACACACACACACCTACACGCACACACACACACACTGTAAGATGACAGACAGTAGAGGCCTGCCTCCCTTTGGCCGACATGGAGAACAGCAGAACAAAAACCTTCAGAGAGTTTCTTTTATGTCACAACATTTTGAACAAACACCCTACCCGTGAAATTCGTTATATATTTGCACTTATAGTGATCCGTCCTTTTTTAATGCTCTCCACCCACATTGGTTTCACATAGAGATCAAATACAAGGCCTTCTCTTCTGATCTCTCCTCAACAAAAACCTTTTATGTTCCGACTTACAATCATCCTTCAGTCTGATTCACAGAACAAAAACAAACCAAACAATACAGAGTTCAAAACCAGCTTCGGCCTTAACGTTAGACAGTTTCTTCATTTTTCACTTTTGCCATTAAATTCCAACAGATTTTTTTTGTTCTTCTTTTTTTTATTTTTTATAGAAATTCTACTTCTTTTGCAAGAGCCATCCATTAAATGACCTCATCCTGTGGGAGGACCAGTTCACATGCTTTACACATTATGTTTTTCTTTATCTCAAGGTTTCAGATCACAAGCACCGTACAATTTGCGAGTAACACTCAAGTGAACAACAGCAATGAACAGGGGAAAAGACCGAATACAGCCACACTGAATAACTGATCTTCATTTTATTCAGTAAAAGTAGAAATCATCAAAACCAGACTGTAGAGTGTGAGAATTAGAGAGAATAAATTACACACAGAGAAGTTCAGAGAATTAATAAAACACAATATGTGCGAGTGATTTTACTATTTTCCAAGGCAACATGGTGATATTTTTTAATTTTTTATATATATTCATTTGGTAGAATTTAAGTTCCATATAATGACAAAGCCTTAATGAAGATTCTGTCTCATTAGCTGTTCACATTTATTAAGTGTTGAGAACAAATCTAAAAATGAGTTTGTATGTGTGTATGAATGAGGCACAAGAACACAGCCATGATCATTTAGAGGTTGTACAATATCCAATATGTGAGGGTAAATAAATGTCCTTAAATTAATCAGGGGAAACTTCAGCCTGAGAATATTTCATGAAGCTATGTGATAAGTAGAATATTTAGATTTACAGAGAATAATTTTATAACTTTCTGTCCAAAGGTGAAAGAGGATGACCAGGAAGACAGGCAGTTTCAGGAGAGGTGGGTAAACCCATGAGTCACGATGGAGCATAACCTGATTACTCATATTCAGACAGCAGCTGCTCAGGAAGACAGACAGTAAAGCAAACTGAGCATGCAGAGCAGCACGTACAGTAGGTCAGGTTAGAAGAAAAGAAAATAGCATTTTTGATGTCACGTTTTTTGCTATAATTTGTACAAGAACTGTTTTGACCTTGTGTATATAAGATCTGGTCAGTGGCACCTTGTGGATTTGAGACTTACTGTACAAAACAATTCAGTTTAAGTTCCCAAAAGTACAGCCAGACACGTGGGCCTATAAAAGTCAGAGAACAAATGACACAACATTTCCATTAAAACGAAACAAATCACAGCTAGTTTATCATCTTCATTTTCAACTTTGGATATTACTGGCTTTTTAATTGGAAGGTTTATGGTTAGCTTCCTTCGCACCAGAAGGTTTGTACTATTCTATTATTGAACTCAGTCCGCCGTCTCCTCCTAATGCAGCGCAAAGTGCTTTTGATGTATCCAGACTCCAGCAGCAAGACGTCCAAAGTCATGTGAATGTACAATGCTGAAAAAGTCCCTGAGCACAACACCATATTTGGTCAGTCTGAGGTTTATGTCGGCAGTATCTTCATTCAAATCAGGCTGAGTCATGTTTCACCGAGAACGTCACACTTCCCTCCTGCTGCTTCAGGTGAAACCATGAGGGGCATGAAAAAAAAAACAATTTCAGTTTATGTGAGCTTCTTTTTCACAAGGTTTTTATATTGTATTAAAAAAGAAATCAGCTTATGTAAGCTACTTTTTCATAAGGTTTTTATATCGCATCAAATTTGAGTTTTTAACTCGTGCTAATAGTTCCATGGGCAAAGCAGTCTGACATTTTTGTCCTTTTGTTCAATGACTAGTTAATGGTGGGCAAACAGGTTTCAGGTTTGTGTAGTTTGGGGGTGGACCCGGAGAGCAGGGACTGACGGCTGTGACATGTTTTCACCTTATGCCACTCCTCTTTCGGGGAGGAAGTCATATGCACCTGCTCTTCTCTGAGTGTTCTTTCATTTAGCAATCACCTTTGTCAAACTAGGCACCTGTTTCGCCAGAGACAATCAAGGCTTACCTCGCAGGAGGTGAGGAACCACATTTACAAAGAGATCAGTCAAAGAGGCAGTGGAAGAGAAGATTTGCTGCCCACAATGGTGTCTGCTGGGTTACAAATGCTGGGGACAGCCCTGGGGGTCCTGGGCTGGATCGGTGCCATCGTTGTCTGCGCTCTACCAATGTGGAAGGTCAGTGCTTTCATCGGCAGCAACATCATCACCTCTCAGACAGTCTGGGAAGGCATTTGGATGAACTGTGTGGTCCAGAGCACAGGCCAGATGCAGTGTAAGGTCTACGACTCCTTGCTGGCCCTCAGCTCTGACCTCCAGGCTGCTCGGGCCCTGACCATCGTCTCCATCATTGTGGGTGTCCTGGCTATTCTGCTGGCTGTGGCCGGAGGCCAATGCACCAACTGTGTGGAGGATCCTCAAGCCAAGAGCAAGGTGGCCATCGCTGCTGGGGTCGCTTTCATCATCGCTGGGGTCCTCTGCCTCATCCCTGTCTGTTGGTCGGCCCACACCATCATTCGAGACTTCTACAACCCGTTGGTGGTCCAGGCCCAGAAGAAAGAGCTGGGCGCTTCTCTCTACATCGGCTGGGGGGCTGCGGCTTTGATGCTAATCGGAGGAGGGATTCTTTGCTTCAACTGCCCCCCTAAAGATCAAGGTTCCTACACTGCAAAGTACAAAGCTGCCGGATCCGAGGCCTCTTCAGCGCCAGCGTCTGGAAGAGGCTACGTTTGAAAGTAAATGTTTACTGGGGCGGATGAACTGGTGCGACTGGGTTGTGAGTGTCAAGATTTCGGGATGGTACTCGAGAAACGTTTTCAGAGTTTTACTTCTCATGAGTGCACCAGGAAGAAGAAAGAAGAAACAGCAAGAGAAGGAACCAGACCCAAAGCCAAACTTCAGTTTATTGCTGTTGATCCACCTACATGTATGTGTGTGGTTACTGATATGAATATTAGTCCTTTTGTATTTCTTTTCTTAACATTGCGTACTATAATATCAGTTTTCTTTTATATATAAAACTGCCGATAAACATTTTGTCAACTCTCACATGTTCAATAGAATCCATTCTGCACTTTGTTTCAGTAATGAAACAAAGCAATGAAATAACTTGATTCTATTTGCGTTTTTGAACATTCTGGGTGTGTCAGATTATCCCTGTATTCTAATTAGTGCAAAGTGCAAAGAACTTGTTTAGAAAAAAACCTGAATAGTCGTTGAGAAGAAACTATTGTCTGAGTTTCTGGTAGATCAGGTTTAGGTGTGGCCGTGGAGAAAGGCACGATGGCCGCTCACATTACGAATCAACTGACAGAGTGTCCTTTGTTTAACAATTCAAAGAAGCAATTTATATATCGGTGCTGTAAATATAAAAATTCCCAAAATACAAAAATGTCCTTGCTTTTTATTATGCTATGTTTTGAAATAAAAAGAAATAAATAAGCAGAACTTATTTCAGGGTCATTCAAACTCATTTTATTGTGTTTCTGAGATCATGTATGTTGTTGTGATCTGTATTGTAAATAAATAAATACAAATCAGGAATTAATTCTTTGTTGTTTGAGTGAACATTAAACGTTCTTGGTTACCTGAACACATTAACCCAGACTCTGGTGCTTGGGTTTGCTCAAGACTTGACCTGTGCGTGTGTGTGTGTGTGTGTGTGTGTGTGTGTGTGTGTATACGCACAGGTGGGATCCAGTCTTGAAGCCATTCTTGACGTAACAAAGCTTGTGTGTGGGAACGAGCACAGAGGGAGGACAATGGTTAATATTAGGTCTCAGCTTGCTCCTTTTGTCTGACAGCTCAAAAACTCCACCCAGAAAGTTTGGACTACGACGGGAGTCGGTTTTCCTTGGCAGTGGGACCCATCAGAGCACTGAAGACTCTTCCACAGGCAAGCGTAGAGGAGTATGCTGTGTGCTTTCTGTCTGACCTGCAAGACGTCAATCTTCCGGCAAAAACAACCTTTTCCTCTGTTCTTTTAGACATCCTGGTTGAATCCGTTTGAAATGGCATCTCAGGGTCTCCAGATCATGGGTGTGTTGCTGGCCTTCATCGGCTGGTTGGGCACCATCATCACCTGCGCTTTACCCATGTGGAGAGTCACTGCTTTTGTCGGGGCGAACATCGTCACCGCTCAGGTGATCTGGGAGGGCTTGTGGATGACCTGCGTGGTCCAGAGCACGGGTCAGATGCAGTGCAAGGTGTACGACTCCATGCTGGCGCTACCTCAAGACCTGCAGGCTGCCAGGGCCATGGTGATCATCGCTGTGATCGTCGGGCTGTTCGGCACCCTCATGGCCGTGGTGGGAGGGAAGTGCACAAACTGCATGGAGGATGAAGTGGCCAAAGCCAAAGCCTGCATCACATCTGGAGTGATCTTCATAATCGCCTCGTTGTTAATCATGATCCCAGTGTCCTGGTCCGCTCATGCAGTGATCCAGGACTTTTATAACCCCATGGTGATCGCAGCTCAGAGGAGGGAGCTCGGGGCGGCACTTTATATTGGCTGGGGTTCCGCCGGGCTGCTGTTACTGGGAGGGGGTCTGCTGTGCAACAACTGTCCCCCAAAAGACGGTCGACACGCTATACCAGCCAAGTTTGTCCCCGTTAGATCCGTAGCTTCAAATATGGATTACGTGTGAGTATAAATGCTATAAGAACTGCTTTATAAAAAATAAAAATAAAAATAATAAATAAAAAAGAACTGCTTTATGAGATTACAGCTTTTCATTAAAGCTGTAATCTCGGCTTTCATTTATTTTCTCATCAAAACGTTGCACACAATCTGTTCCTTAAAATGAATAAAAGCAAGAAAGCTGTGTTTTGTTTGATACGGGAAAAAACTCCCTCCTTTCAAACTCAATATACACTTGGGAACATTAAAGTAAGAACAGACAGCACGATAGTATGCAAATGAATGTTTGTTAGTCTCTAGCATAGGCTGTAATGTAATATTTCTCTGAAACAATATTTGCATCAAGAACAAGATCCCATTGAACAGCATGGATCAGTTTTTGCAGAGATTGTTGTCCTGAGAGGCAATGAAACTCAAACAAATCAGTTTCAAAAGCTCATTATATTGTTTGGCAATGTCTCAATATATATATATATATATATACACACAATTGTATTGATGTAACAATCACTGCCTGATTTATGTGAGAAATAAAGCTTCCTTGTTCCTCCCAACCGCTTCCCCCTTTTTTTTTGTATTCCGAAACTGTTGTGAAACTGAGCTTCTCACTGACAGCTTGTGATGCCTTTTTCAGGAATTCAGGGGAGTAGACTACAGGACATTTACTGTATCTGGCTGAGATGTTTGCCATGCTCCGCTGGGGTGGTAATAAGATGGTAATTTACTACATCTGCCTTCAGTGAAACGAGAATTACTCTCTGAGACAACAGAGCTCTGTGTATGCTTGGATTGATGTTGCTAAGGAACCGTTATAGAGCTCCAAAGAATGGATATTTACACTTGGCCCAATGACGGCACATTTGCCAAGTCTTGTCAGCTTGATAAACTCTCAACCTTTTTTAATGGTTTTCTTCTTGTTTACAGACGTTTTCAGCTGAAACCCGTCTGAGAAGCAGAAACATCGTTTTCTGTTTGGTTCTGTGTTACGTCCTGGTTTAGGAGTCAGAGGACGAAGCAAAACGATGAGACATGCCGCTCAAGTTACAAGAAGAACAAAACAACAATTTATTCTTTACAATTAGTGAACAGACATTCTGTTTTTCTACAGTTTCCATTTTGGCCACACAGATGAAGTGCTAGCAGAATTTCTTTTCTTTTTTTATTGCCACAAATAAAAAAATAAGTACTTGATTACTAAGTAAAGAGGAGGTGGGGGATTAATTCTATGAAGGTGGAGATAAAATGAATTAGATTCTGTATTTATGTTGCAAATATGATACATTTGGCCATAAATCCTACGGCACCCTCTGCTATCAGGGATGACTCTTAGGTAGTGATCTCTTTTATCGCTTCTATGTTTCGGGTAAAAATCTGAATGTTTAATGAATGTAATAAATTAGTAGATATAGATATAATTGAAGCAAAAACAAAAATGTAAATGCAGCACAGAATGATCTAATCATCTAATCAAAATGAATACATAAATGTGCTTTCATGAGTACAGCTTTCATACATTAATAATGGACAGCAATACTGTTTATACTGTATTTATACATATAATACTGAAAAAATTACAAATCAATGTTTCAGAATCAATACAATGTGAATGAAATCTGAATTGTATTCATAACATGAAAGGAAATGACATGAAATTCTAACATGTCACACACTGACTCTTGTATATTTCAAAGTTAGTCACAGATCTTAATACGCAACAGTAAAGTTGAAAGTTTGCATTTCAAAGCTCGATTCTGATTTACTGAAGAAAGTCAGACAAATTCCTTCCCTGGTGTTGTGGATTTAGCAGAAGAGTATTTTGCCCCGTTATAGCGGTCTCCTCCTGATGGGCACTGACAACAGAGAAGAGCCCCGCCGATGAGCAGGAGTCCTGAAGCCCCCCAGCCCATGTACAAACAAGCACCCAGCTCCCTCCTCTGGGCATCTGGAACCGTGGGGTTGTAGAAGTCCTTGATGATTGTGTTAGCAGGCAGAGAAACAGTCACCAGACACAAAGCCCCGCTCAGCACGAAGAAAACGCCCGCACAAACGGCCACTTTTGCTTTTGCCGTCTTGTTCCCAATGCAGGTGGTGCATTTCCCGCCGACCACCGACAGCAGCAGACCAAACAGAGAGAAGAGGATGGCGATGACCACCATGGCCCGCGCTGCTTGGAGGTCCGGCGGCAGGGCCAGCAGGGAGTCGTAGACTTTGCACTGCATCTGGCCAGTGCTCTGCACCACACAGGTCATCCATAGCCCTTCCCAGATGGTCTGAGCCACCACAATGTTGTTCCCAATGAAAGCAGACACTTTCCACGTGGGCAGCATACAGATAAGAATGTTTCCGATCCACCCAAGCACAGCCAGGCCGACGCCCAATATCTGCAGCCCTAAAGATGCCATTGTTGGTGCTTCTTATCTTTCTTGCTCTCTGGGCTCCAAATAATCCTTTCTGAAAGTCTTATACAGAAGTCTCCCAGAAGCCCCCTCCTATGGGTGGGCTTTGGCTTCATTGCTCAGATATGTCCACCCATCATGCTGCCTTTGAGTTTAGAAGTGTTTCTCTCAGACAAAGAAGCCCTCTGGTGCCTCTGGAGAGCTCTGAGAAATAAAAGAAGCCTGAATAGAGTGGTTCAGTGAAAGGCTACCTATAGTAAGTACTGAGAACCTGCAAAATGAAAATCAAACTTTATATACAGTATGGAGTTATTTTGTTTATATAGGCCAGATGTTTATTCATATTGTTTTGCAGCGTATGCGTGTCAATCAGCAGCCAGTTAACTAGAAAAGCACTCCGAGCTCAGACCTCCGCCAAGTAGCTCATTCCCTTCATAATTAGATTTATTACACCGTCCACACGGTGATCTGGATCATCATCAAAAGGTTCTAAATTCATCTTGGTATCTTTAAACACCAACCATGAAAAGTAAAAGTGAATCAGAGTTGATGTGTATTTTTAGCTGATTTTTGAATCCATAAATGGAGTTTTCAATGTTAGAATTTAAAACATTTTCCTGACCTCTTTCTGGATCAGATCCAGATGAACTTCGGTGGCGAGACAGACGCCCCCACGCTACATGACTGTGTTAAATTCCATAAACAGCGGTCAATAATCAAACGAGATATTGAGGAACAAATTTTGAAACTCCATTGACTGCAATGTTAATGAAAATTACAAACTTATCCAGAATCCGGGATCTCTTGCAGATCATCTGTTCCTGGTAAAATTCCCAACATTCCTGAAAATGTCATCAAGATCCGTCCGTAGCTTTTTGAGTTATCTTGCTGACAGACAGACAGACAGACAAACACTGGTGATTATATAACCCCCACATCGTCTGAGGTTATAAAACCTATTCAGATGGTTCAAAGGTTATAGGCACACCCTGTCTGATTAAGTAGAAGTTGGTTTGGTTAAAATGCATACCTTGCATATCTGGGTTAGACAAAATAAAATAGTGACATCACTATAATCTATCAATTTAAATTCTGTCCGCCAATATTCACACTCTATGGACTGTGCATCGAAAGCCCTCATGTCTCGTCTGAGAGCCGATGACATCATCAGCACAGGTGGAACCACTCTGCTTGATTGCTTCACTGATCACAGAACGTGTTACGAGACTCGGCGCTCAAACGCCCCATTCACGGACTTTTAGACATTTAACATAGTAAAATCTGTGAAAATGTTACAGAAATTCAATCAAATATTGTGGAAATGCTTCATTATGTGTCAACCCTTTGATGGTTTGGATGACGGTGGCACTGCTGTACCAATTCTTATATATATAAAAAAAATCAATTTATATTTTTATATTGAAGTTTTCTCAAATTGAGATATGAAAATGAAATAATTCTACGAAATCTATAAGCACACCTCTGGACTTTAATAAGATGAAGGCTGTGACATAATTTTAGTTATTTAAGAAGAAACGTATTAAATATACTGAATAAATGTCACATAAATATGAATTTGTTTGAAAATCCAATAGTATTTGAACAGTTTATTGTGGAAAGCTTCTAAAAAATAATTCCAGGCACTTAAGTGATCACAGCTGTTTTGAGTTTGATGAGTGACCAATCAGAAGCTGCTGCCACTGACGGTGTATAAAACCTGTGGGTGACGACCACACCCACAGCTGCTGGTGCTGGTGCAGGTGATTCTTTGCAGTACTCTCAACAACAATGGCTCCTGCAGGCGTTGAGCTCCTGGGAATCTTTCTGGCGACTGTTGGCTTCGTGGGAGACATTATCATCTGCTCCCTGCCCATGTGGAAGGTCTCTGCTTTCGTTGGGAACAACATTGTGACGGCGCAGATCTTCTGGGAGGGCCTGTGGATGAACTGCGTGAAGCAGAGCACTGGGCAAATGCAATGCAAGGTCTACGACTCGATGCTCGCTCTACCCCGGGACCTGCAGGCTGCCCGGGCCCTGATTGTGATCTCCATCCTGGTAGCCTTCATGGGAATCCTGCTTGCTGTTGCAGGTGGGAAATGCACAAACTGTATTGAAGAAGAGGAGACCAAGAACAAGGTGGCCATTGCTGCTGGGGTGTTCTTCATTGTTGGTGGCGTCCTATGCCTGATTCCTGTGTCCTGGACTGCTCACGAGATCATCAGGACCTTCTACAACGCCATTGTCAGCGACGCACAGAGGCGAGAGCTTGGAGCATCGCTGTTCATTGGCTGGGGGTCGGCTGCGCTCCTGATCATTGGTGGGGCTCTTCTCTGCTGTCAGTGCAACCGCCGTAGGAGCAGCGGATACGCCGTCAAGTACTCCGCCCCTCGTTCAGCAGCCAGCGGCGGAGCCTACGTTTGAAATGCCTGCAAGTAGTCTAACTGGACTCTTAAATAATTTTATTTAAATGTTAATTTTAATTGCTGTGTTGTAATAAATGAAGCCTCCCTTTGATCCATATTTTGTGCCTGTACTTGCTTTTCAAGGTAAAGGTTTAAGATGACAAACCTTAATTGGCAGATTGAGTCTGAGTTCCTTTATTCAGCTTCTTTGCAAGCCACAGGTACCAACGTTTCTTATTGGTGCTCTGAGGCTAGCTTCTTGCATTTGTGGTAGAATTGAGCAGTCTGATGCTTCTGAAATCTAGTTCCGCGTTACAACTACAGCAGGTCTTTGAGAAGCTGCAGGAAAGGTGTGCTGGTTAAGCCTGCCCCCTTTGAATCACCAGTAAACTAGAATGACCCTGCTCCCAGGTTACACTCTCTAAAGCGGCTTTAAAAGTTGAACTGAATGTGGTTGCCTATGAATAGGAAGGCGGAAGGGGATGTCAAAACTAGAGGAGAACTGGAGTAAAGCAAACTGTTCACTGGCTCTACGCCAATAGAAGTCTGACTACGGCAAAATACTGCATGCAGGTTAACGGGAATGGTCAAAAATGAAATGTTGAAAAGATCTTAATGGTTTGACATTAGAATGGCCATCTCATTAGACCATGAGTTGTTTAGATGGCTGGAATGCAAATCCTTCCACTGAGACAACATTTGCAATAAGGCACAATACCAGGCCCCCAAACTGAAGCAACTAACGGAAGAACGGGTAACGCCGCTCAAATTGAGTTCTCGTTCAGTCTGAGCTTTTTTTTTTTTTCAGTCTGAGCTCTTTAATTGTCAGTGGCAGTCCTAAGAGTTTTTAATTGGGGTAGCCAAAATGTCTTGGGAATGGCGCACATGTGAAACGCATTAATATAAATGCGGGCTAACATACTGTCATGGTCTGGGCTAGCACCGCCCTCACAAGTCCACTGGCCTGACTTGTCAGCAGGACTCTGCATGATCCTGATTAAGTGAAGCAGCCAATCACACGACTCGCGGATCCACTCCTAATCAGCCTCGGACTGACGTCTCTGGATTATTGCCTCTGGTTCAGGTCTTTCCCATTTGTGTTTTTATTTCTCTCTCTCTCTCTCTCTCTCTGTGGTCTGTACCTAGCTTGACCAGTCTATGCTTTTAAATGGTAATTAAACATCCTAACTATCATTAAGCTCCTGAATCACCTTCTGGGTCTACAATCTTTTCCGGCCTCGCCTGCCTTGGCATGTTCCTAAATTAATAAAAATACAATGTTAGAATTCAAATCTGGAAAAAAAGTCCATGAAGTGCTGTTTCACCCGCAGCCCTAAAACTTCTTTTCATTTTATATTTGAAACCAAAGCCTTTTCTTTTCAAACACGGCAACGCTTTTCACACATGGCCACTCCTACCTATTCACGCAGAGCAGGAATCAGGACGAGCTAGAAACCTGATCCACGAACTAGCAGAGTCCCCTCCCCATCTGTCCACCTTCACACACACACACACACACACACACCCTTACAACAACTGTTCTGAACACAGCCGGCAGGTTCGACAGGTGAGGGAAAGTCCGTGAGGAAAATGATCTTCAGCTCAACGGAAGGCAGACTTTGATATTTTGACGTTGTGCTTTGGATTTGCGTACGTCTGTGATCATGGCTCAGAAGACTCAGATTGCCGGTGTGTTCTTGGCAATCCTCGGCTTCCTTGGCACCATCCTGATCTGTGGACTGCCCCTGTGGGCGATGAGAGCCTTCATCGGGTCGAACATCATCACATCGCAGGTGTTCTGGGAAGGCCTGTGGATGAACTGCGTGATCCAGAGCACCGGCCAAGCTCAGTGTAAGGCTTTCGACTCTGTTCTCGCTTTGCCACAAGACCTGCAGATCTCCAGGGCGCTGGTCTGCGTCTCCATCGCCCTGAGTGTGGTGGCCATCGGGCTGACTGTGGTGGGGGCACGCTGTACCAATTTCTTCCGTCATGACATATTGACTAAATCTAATATTGGCGTGGCCGGTGGCGTGGTGTTTATAACAGCCGGAATCGCATGCCTCATTCCTGTCAGCTTGTCGGCTTACAGCATCGTCACAGGCTTCTTTAACCCCTTGAACACTGACGCGAGGAGGGGAGAGCTCGGGGCTTCCATATATGTGGGCTGGATATCTGGATCTCTGCTCATCATTGGAGGAGGGATGATATGTGGCACCTCCAGATACTGAGGATGAGCAGATGGAGGAGATGGACAACACAGTCGAAAATATACAGAAATGCATTGAACTGTTGATGTTTTTCATCCATAAAGAGAAGCTCTTTTTTTTTTATCTTAAGTTAAGTGCACTATATTTAGAGCAAATAATTTCAAATGCTGTGTAAATATTAAAATGCATTGCATTCTAAAGTTTTAGTTTGCTGTCACTATGAAGGCATGTTTTTGAAGTGAAGGATTTACAGTGAAGTCTCAGAAATCTGAGTTTATGTGAAGGGGTTTATGGTAGTATAAAATAGTTATTTTATTTTTAGTTCATTTTTGTTGTCAAAAACATTGGTATCACTTTGAATGTCTCTGAAATGTAATGAGAATTTTCGTTTTACAGCAGAACTGTTTTTATCTTTTTTGGAAATGTTTAAGAAATAAAAGTTGAAGTTGAACTGTATTGCAAATGATCAGTTTTATAATTTATTGTATTAAATACTGTGTGATTCAAATGTACTGTGCATTTGTTGCTCAGTTGTTGAGCATGCTCTGCACATGGAATGGAGGAAACTATTATTGTTTTTTTTTATCCTTGTATCCTTCTCGGCCAATACATTCACAAGAATCGCAGGGAAGTTGTATCGTCACTCATGTCTGTTTGTTTGGTTGTTTTCATTTTTAGCATCCAAAATAAATAATTACTGGAAACCTGGGAGGAGGACGTGCCATGAGTCGGGAAGAAACCCATTACATTTGGAGCAGATCCCAGTAAAGGAATAATTTTTCTGTTTTCACTTATCACTGTTTTCCCCCCTGACATTTTCCTTAATTATGTAAACATGTAGGGAAATGAAATGTTGGGGAGTGTGTGACGGGCTAGTCAAGCTAAACATCCATGCAGGATTGAATGGCTTTAGTGCAGGCATTCACTCTAGCGGTACAGTTTGTACAGCGTTTTTCTCTCTTACGAAATTAATACATTTTAATTAATTGCACGTTACGAGTCATTTGAGTTAAAACAGGAGTTTCCCCAAAATAATTCAGTACTGAGATTGTCAGTGCACTGCGTCAGCCGTTTGAAAGCGCTTGTCTCTCCAAATGTCAGAGAATGCAAATCCTTAAAAAAGCCACGGCACAAAAAACAGAGACCGAGACTAGACCTAATTCAGGGCTTCAAACAACCTGAACCTGTCTGTGTGCCTACAAGCTGGCTCTCTGGCACATTTCTGTTGATCTTTGAATCACCTGACTATTTAACATAACAGCAAAACACGACCCGATCCTTCTGTCTGTAGAGTCGAGGGAAGCGCTCAGCTCCTCTTCTGAAATCCTGCGACCAAAACATTTTCAGGACGGTGGATTTCTTTGCTGAATTAGCCAGTTTTGTGTAATAATACAGCAGCGTAGCGTATTTGTTTGAAATGGGGAGGCAGGGCAGGCAGATTGGGGGCCTGGTGCTGGTTATGATGGGTGTTTTTGGAGTTTGTTTGGCATGTGGTCTTCCAATGTGGCGCGAGACATCTTTTGTGGGAGCAAACATTGTGACAGCACAGTCGGTAAGTAAAATGCAAGTTACATTTAATAATCTACTGTTGTATTTTTTTTTTTAACAATTTATTGGCTGCATGATCAATCATGTGAGTCAGTAAAGGGCATTGATGAGAAGAAAATCTACATACAGTAATCTATATAATCTACATTGTCATGCACATTTGCCAAAATGTAATCCAAGATTAAGGTGTAATGGAAAATTCTGGATTTTGTCTTAAAAACACAACCCAAAGAAATAAAATATCAGATATATTTTCTTTTTAACTTTTCCTTCAAAATGGTGTCTAATGGATGATAAGCAGGAAGGTGATGAAACCTCTATCTTACATCATGATGATCATTCCTTGAATTTCACTGTGCCTCTGCAGGTTTGGGATGGTCTGTGGTTACACTGTATTTTCCAGGCCACAGGCCAGATGCAGTGCAAGAGACACACCACGTCCATCACTATGACCTCTGACATCCAGGCTGGGCGTGCCCTCACGCTGCTCTCCATCCTTGCTGGCCTATTGGGCTTCATTGTTGCCCTAATTGGCGGAGGCGTCGCCAACTGTAGTGGTGCTCCAGCTGACCCTTTAGCACCTCCCAGCACCTCGTCCTCAAGAAGGAAGGTGCTGCAGTCATGTTTGTAACTTAAAAGGACTGAAAGAAAGTGATGCAATTTCTATAACAAGGAAGAATTTATTTAAAAATTAAAAAATATATTTATCCTAAAAACAATGGCAGAGCTGGGTTTGGTTCCAAAATGAACTGTAGGATATTTATTGTCTTTCTAACAGGTTTTCTGAATATGCACCATGTGGGAATAATATCAAATAATCATAATAATAATAATGATGACAGAGTTTGGATTTTGACACATTGGTGCAAAGTCTGCAAACTGCTTGAGTCGTTTTTACCATTTCAGTTGACTTTGTCTTTTTGACAGTCATTGCCACACAGACTTGTTTATTCAAAATTCATATCGAAGGCTCACTTCTAAAAATGTCCTTTATTTGTCCAGGTGTCCTTGCTGGGTGGAGCTCTGTGCATCCTCGCTGGAGTCCTGTGTCTCATTTCAGCCAGCTGGTCAGCAGCAGCAACCATCTTGGTCTTCAACGATCCCCTGGTGACTGCAGCCCTGAGGAGGGAGGTGGGTTCCTCCATCTACATAGGCTGGGCCTCCTCCTTTTTGCTCCTGCTCGGTGGGATACTGTTGTGCTTAGTCTGCGGGGAGAAGAAGAGACTCCAACCTCTCTACAACATCAACATGCCATACAGCACCAACACTCCGTTGTTCAACAGTGCATCTCGTACGCCCACTCTGAGGTCCGAAACCATTAAATCAAACCACTCCAGTGTGTTTGATCATGACTCACCAAAGAGGATGGTGGAGCACGCCGCCCAAGTTCACGGCTATAACTACCCGAATACAGTTCGGAGCGGGAGCAGAATGTATGGTCAGCCTCATGGGACGCAACCCCGAGACTTCGGATAGTAATCTGTAAAATATATCGGGGACAAAAGAGAAAGGGAACGTATGTTGATGAAATATTACTAAATTCCATACCCTAAAACTGGATGCATCGCCCTTCACGAATTGTTATCCTGAATGAGACTGAAAACGTAATGTCTGAATCAGATTTCTCGTTCCAATACTTTTTTGGACAACATTTGACTTCACTTTTCAATATTTTTTACTCCGCCAAGGAGGTCATGTTTGTGCCGGAGTTTACCTGTCTGTCTGTCTGTCTGTCTGTCTGTCTGTCTGTCCATCTGTCTGTCTATTATTTTAGATATGTTATTCCTGACATGTGTTGTACGGTGTCCTTGAGTGCTGAGAAAGGCGCCTTTTTAATAAAATGTATTATTATTATTATTATTATTATTATTAGCAACATAACTCAAAAAGTTACAGACAGATCTTGATGAATCTTTAGGAGATTTTGGGAATGTTTCCAGGAACAGATGATTACATTTTGGTGATGACCGAGAATAGATTCTGGATTCAAAATTTCTTCCTCAATATCTCAGTTGATAATTGACCAATGTTTATGGAATTTGGCAGAGTCAAAGAGTGCTTTTTGTGAATATCTTCCAAACTAATAATGATATCGATGTGAATCCAATTGCTAAAGGTTCGTTTGCATGGTTAAGGAATCTAAAAATAAAGATAAAATAAATGTAGGACTATATTTTTTGGTGTAAATCACAATATGGGGGACTGAGGTGCTTGGCGGAGGTCTGTGCTCTCCGAGTGCAGAGTGTTGATATGTTGCTTTACAAGTTACCGGTCAATGTCATGCCATGTGGTTATTTTTATATTTATTTATTTTACTTCTCATTCTTTCCTTCCTTTTGCACATATAATTGTATTAGTGATATATTCCTCACTGTTACTGTTAGATTTCCTTCTATTTTCATCTCTGAAGATGTGAATGTTTTGTGTAATGTCGAAGGGTGAGATCTGTCGGCGTCCCGTTCGTGTGGACCGACAAGGAGGCAGAATTGCTCCTAAACGTAGTTTTGGAATATAAAGTCAACAAGTAAACAATAAGCGATAGGTTTGGAAGGCATCCGTGCTGTTTCTGAATGTAAACTTGGGTCGCACATGTGACGCCAGAGCAGTTTTTGTCGCGGAGTGACGTTTCCAAACCTAAAATGCGTAATCGAAGTTGTCAAAAACCATCGTTTTCAGTGACAGAAATACACGGTTTCGTGTGGCACTGGCTGATAGGCCAAACCGTAGAAACATATCTTGGTTTTAGAGATAACCGGCTACGTGTGGACATGCTCTAATTAATTCAGATTCGTGACTAAAGGTGAAGTGTGCATTCAAAAGGCCAATATGTTCTCAACAAGCAATGACCCCCCCCCCCCTGCAGGGGGCACTGTTTTTGTGCTCCCTCTGCTGGGGGAAGGATAAAAGGGACTTTTCTCTGCAGCCAAGTTGTCATGCGTGGATTCCAACGCCTACAGACGTAACCGCTGCTGGTATCGATGGACAGTGTGTCGTCACTCTGGAGGCGATGCGTCACTTTTCATTAATCCTTTCATAGTCTCAAGTGAATCCTGTGTTTGGAGCCACTGAGTACGAGTTTCAGGTGTTTCAGCGATACTGTAAGGCTGTAAGCATCACCACCTGACTAATCATTTATTACATTTTGTATTTTAAAAGTTGTATGAGCTATTGTACTGAATTTGTTGATCATAAATCGCAGCTGAATTGTCTGAGGGTTTGGAAAATCCACATCTGTGATGAGTTGCTGCCAATCATGTGCCAAACCCTTCTGCTAGTTTCACAAATATCTGTTGTGTATTGTTTGTATAATCTTGTGAACAGGCAACCTTATATTTGATTTTCATCGTCATTCTGTATTACTATTTTACAACATATTGTCTGTTGTGAAATGTTTACTTGTTTTACATAATTTCTATCACTATATTTATTAGTATTTTTAATCTATTTATTTCCTTCCTGTCAATCAATAATATGTATATATCAAAATAAAAGTGGACATAGAAAAACTTTGTGGGATTTTTGCAGTGTTGATCCTTCTTTGCATTATTCCTGCCTATCAGAGCAAATCCTGTCCTGATTAGTGATACGTTGTTTTAAAATCACTCTTTTATCCGCTTTGTGAGGATCAGTTTCTTATTGTACTGTGAATCAGGTCGGGTGAGATTTCTTCAGGGTAGAGTTTCATCATAGAGGCATGCTGAAAAACTCCTCCTCTGTTCGCTCTCTCAAGAACAGAAGAAGCAAGGGAGGAATCCACAATCAACGCCGTCACTGAGTGGGCTGTAAAATCACGACCTGCTCCTTTGTCTCGCTCACTGGTTATTCACTTTAACTCTCAGCAACCAACTACTGGATTGAGGAGCTCTCATCATGGCATCTGGTGGAAGACAGATGTTCGGTTTGATCCTGGCCTTCATTGGAGTTCTGGGGAGCATCATCATCTGTGCTCTCCCCACCTGGAAAGTGACCGCGTTCATCGGTTCCAACATCATCACCTCCCAGGTGACCTGGGAAGGCTTGTGGATGAACTGCGTTACCCAGAGTACGGGCCAGATGCAGTGCAAAGTCTACGACTCGCTCTTGATCCTTCCGCAAGATCTGCAGGCTGCCAGAGCACTCGTTGTCATAGCGATCATCGTCGGGGTCTTTGGGATCCTTCTTGGTGTGGTTGGGGGAAAGTGCACCAACTTTGTAGCGGATGACGTAAAAAAGAGCAAAGTGGGCATTGCTTCTGGCATCGTCTTCATCATCGCGGGCGTCCTGGTGCTCATACCCGTCTGCTGGACTGCCCACGCCATCATTCGTGATTTCTACAACCCTACCCTTGTCAGCGCTCAGAAGAGGGAGCTGGGGGCCTCGCTTTATATCGGTTGGGGTTCTGCAGCACTGCTATTCCTAGGCGGAGGGCTTCTCTGTAGCTCCTGCCCCCCCAAAGAGGAGAAAATCTACGATGTGAAGTATGCCAAGGCCCAGTCTGTGGACAGCAGCAGAGCCTATGTTTAGATATTAGATACAATGAGTTGGAGTTTTAATTGCTTAGAATAACATGTATGATCTAAGTGAAAAAAGAAAACATCTTTGACTGTACAACTGTGTATCTTTCAGCCCATTGTTTAAACTCTCTGTATGTAAGAAATATGTGTTTCACCATTTTGATGCCTTTCACACTTATATTCTCTGTTACTGTTGTTTATTAATCCAACACAAGCACACAGCACGATGTGTGTGATGTGTGAGATCCATGTGAGTCACATTAAACATGTTTATATTTATGACTAATCTGCCAATATAGTTCTTTCTTTACATTTCTGACTCGTTGAGTATTGATGATTACGTCACAGCTATTGTCATTATTTGATTCATTATCTCTTTTTCCATGATCAAATGCTATTTTGAGGCCACTCCTGAGAACTGACACAGGCTCACATTTGAGATGGGACTTAAAGTGAGTCACAGCATTTTTTAAACATTTTCAAAGGGAGCAGCCTTTACAGAGCTGAAGAATGTCAGAGTCTCACTGCATGGTGATCCGGTTTTACAAGAATCCTTAAGAACTGGTTATGTGACAATGAATGTCCTTCCTGTCAAAGAAACGAATAAATGGAGACAGCAATGACTATGCTTCAACATGTGTCTGTGTGTGTGTGTGTGTTCTGAATTCAAATCTATCTGGTGTTCCCTGGTCTGGAAATGCATGCACTAGATGAAGGACTTTCTATTTTAGACACAATTCTATTTTATTTATAACATTTCATTTGGTTTAATGCAAACAAAAAGTAAATCACCAAACTTTAAAATGACAGATGAAAGATTATGTTGAGCCAGATTATAAGGTTAAGAAGGACTGTGTGTGTGTGTGTGTGTGTGTGTGTGTGTGTGTTTGTGTGTGTAGTCGGAGTAGTTTTGCATGTTTCAAACAGGTTTCTCTGCACATTGGCCATTTTTCAATTGACTTTTCTCGTAGGAGATTTGCTTCATGTCATTTTCTCTCTGGTACATTGATACATTCTACATGTGTGTAATCAATCACTCACATGAACTAGAATGTTTTCACTTTTGAGTCAAATCATTCAAAGTAAGCGTTTATACAATTAGATGGTGCGCAACTGAATAAAGACAACAATACTTCTGCCAAACAAGCTTAAAGCTCATAATCGATCATTCTCTCTGCTTTATCCAAAATTTATTGTAGCTAGTTTCTTCCAAAATATCACCAAAATACTCTCGTCACACAAAGACAACGAGGGAGGGAATTGATGATGTCATGGTTTCACAGCTGCCTTTCGCTCTACCATTGTCATCCTCCTCCCCTCATTATTCCCAGTAGGATAGGCGTGGTGGATTTGCACACAGCCATTAGCACACAGGCAACCGCTCAGGTGACAATAGCGAAAATCCTCTTCGGTGGAAAGATACATAGGGAAGAATCTTGGAGAGAGAGCGGAATGAGAAATCATCAGTAATACAAAGGAAGAGGCAGACAAAGGGAAGGTCGTAAACAAATGAGCTGAATCGAGGCACACCTATATGCAGGTAAAAGCTGCTGGAGGCTGGACGGACAGCTTAAACAGCCAGCCAAGGCTCTGGGTTACTTCAAAAATGGCAACAGCGGTAAAAGAGAAATAAGAGAAGATAGACAAAAATGGAGGCGCATGAAAAGGGGAGCATCATATTGAGAAAGACCAGCAATTAAGATCTTCGGTGGGAAACACAAAAGAAGAGAAGCAAAAGAAGCTGCCCTGGGAAAGATACAAATATCCCAGCAGTGTTCAAGGACTTTCAGTACCGTGAGGATTTCTCAAGCTGCTGCAGAGATCGCTCCACCGGCACGTCATGGCGTCGCTTGGCATGCAGATGTTGGCCAGTGGTTTGTGCCTCTTTGGTTGGGCGGGTGTCATTGTCAGCTGCATGCTACCCATGTGGCGGGTCACGGCTTTTGTCGGCAGCACTATTGTCACCTCCCAGACAATTTGGGAAGGCATCTGGATGACCTGCGTGGTCCAAAGCACTGGCCAGATGCAGTGTAAGCCTTACGAGTCTCTCCTTGCTCTCAGCTCAGACCTGCAGGCTGCCAGAGCTCTGACTGTCCTTGCCATCGCTGTAGGTGGCGTGGGCCTCATCCTGGCCTTTGTCGGGGGGAAATGCACTCGCTTTTTGGACGAAGAGGGCGACAGCAAGGGCAAGGTTGCTATCGCAGCAGGGGCGGTGTTGATCGCCACCGGTCTGTTGTGCCTGATTCCCACGTCGTGGGCAGCTGGGGCCGTTGTGAGGAAGTTCTACAGCGCCTCTATTGATGCTCAGCGGCGGGAGATTGGAGCCTGTCTCTATATCGGCTGGGGAGCGTCCATTCTGCTAATACTGGGAGGGGGTTTGTTTATCAGCTCTGCGTGTCCCCTCAAAGGCCAGAATGTGGAAAAGGGACCCTCTATTCGCTACGTGGCGGTCCGCTCCTCCAGTGGGACAAGCCAGTTGGTCTCTCATCACGCTAGAGCAACAGCAGCAATGAGACCGGCTCTCGGAGCAGTGTCGCCCCAGCCTCAAAGCAATGAGGGGGCCTCAACGAAGTCTCAGCTTTACACAAGGCCACCATTGGAGGACGGGTCCGATCAAGGCTGGAGGAGGGAGTCAGAAAGATCATGGGCACCATCAACAAAGTCTCAGATGAAAAGACTCGACTCGGCAACATCTGAACACAGCGAGGCTCCATCTACAGCGTCTCAGATGAAGGCAGCGGGAAAGGAAGAGAATTTAACAATGGAGAGTGAAAATGAAGATAAATCTGCAATTCCAGTGAGGACATACCTGTAATGTGGGTACACACACATACACACACATACGGAAACACACACACGTTATTTAGAAGTGGCAGTTTTTCCATCTTGTGATTGTGTAGTGATAATAATAATTCCAGAGGTTGGCATTGTAGTTGAATTGTATTTTTAGTTGTGCTTTAATGTAAAAATGTCATCAAAATGCACGAGAATAGCAGCTTCATGAGGCAACAAGCACAAAAGCAGAACTGAAGAAGCGTAATGAACAACCCCCGGAAGCAAGTGAACTTGTACATCTTTATAAGTAAACTCCATTATTTGATCATTAACATTAATTTGGTATGTCAGGTTTGACACGTTGATGTTAATTGGCATTAACTGTCTATTGAAAAGCTCTGAATTAAAATGGAACCATCCTCGTGAAGACTTTTACCTCAGACTTTTCAGCTTGTTTGTTTCTGCTGAACACGCAGCTGTTTGAATTTGACAAAAGCAATGAAGGCGCTTTACGCGGTGTCATGTTTTAGCTTATATGTGATCATTTTGTACTTCAGGAAAGTGCTCATTTTTTACGTTTCTTTCCACGAAAACCTCAGCATGTTTTAAATGAATGCAAAACTATTTGTGACCATTGCTACAAAACTGTCAATAGGGATTTCTGAAGCGTTTTTGATTTGAGTGTTTTCTTCTTTGTAATGTGATTTTTATGTCTATTTCACTTGGATAATACTGAATGTTTGATTTTGAACTTTTCAATAAATGATCATGTGCGTCATCGCTTTTTGTCACGTACCTAAATGTATTTAACATGCTAGCATGTTTGACATGAGCTGAAACAAGCTCTTCTTTTGAAGCCAGTCGGGACATTCAATCCTCTTCCTAGCTATTTAAATCCACAGGACAAACCGGTTTGACAGAGACTGGATGCAGCGACAGAGTCAACTGTTTGAAGAAGGAGACAAAATGTCTGCGTTGATGATTCAAACTCGGTTTCAGTGAATCAAGTTGCTGGAACATAATGGTTCATTATTTCAAAAATAAAGTTAAAACTTAGCTAATGATTCATTAAAACAAACGATTTAAATTTAACTTCAGACAGTCACAACAAAAATAAATAACTGACAATAAAACTGGGTTTAAAACCTGCATTCCACCATGACTTGAGAATTCTATTCACAACAACATTTGTATCATAAATGACCATCAATAAAATGCATTTGTCATTTTCTGACACAAATCAAGTGTTTGGAACTCTCTTTGGAAATGTACACAGAAAGGATGTGATGGAAACAAAGATCCTATCATGTTGAGATGCTTGAGAAAATAAATGCCCATATTAAAGCTGCCCATATAGTGTAGAACTGGCAGTTCATAGCCGTGCACGACAACGTTTCATGTTTTAAAGAAGACATCATCAAAATATCTGGCTTGATTTCTTTTTATGCCTCCAGCCCCACAAGATTTATCTCTTAGTTGCTTTTTTCAACTTAATTAATGTCCTAACTCACGTTCGCTGAACGTAAAAATGTAATTTTAAAAATCCCATAGAAACTGGTTTAAAATCCAAACCAGTCAGAATATGTTGAGTTAATAGACATAGCGATAGGGGGCTGTCAACTTTTACAGTATACCCACACAACTGAGGTGTTGCGTTTTCATTTCCACACTGCCATCTGGTGATCAGGGTGGCACTTAAACACCTGCTGCCTGCTGTCCTTCCTTCCTGCCTTCCTCCCTCCCTTATCAAAAAGATGAATCAACCTGCAGCTCAAGTTGTGGGTGATACTGATCAAAAGCATTTTATTTATCCCAGACTTGGGAAAAGACGGGCTACACCCTGGATGAGATGCCAACTCATCGCTGGGCCACTTACCGGTAATGATATCCTATTTATTATAACAAGCAACATACCACTTTTTTTTAAAGATACCCTCTTTATTATAAACGGATAACATTTAGTGTTTAAATGAGTAAAGGTGCTGCTAATGTTATGTCACACCAGCCTAGTTCTGTCATGACAAGCATGGTTAGATAACCCTGTAGTTATAGCTAAACTTAATAGCACATATAGGATTCTAAAGCCAACGTGTCCCATAACGTCAAGACAAGACTCCTGAGAAGTGGTGTCAGTCCTTCGTTTCTTTTCTGCTCCAACAGAAGGTTTAGAACAGAAGAGGTGAAACATAAAACAAGGCCAGTTGATTATTTTTATTTTGCTCTTCTTGATTTACACCAACCTGGAGACAACAGGATCCAAAGTTGCAATACATCTTTTACATCTTTTGATCACACACATACACAAAAAAAACAGATTTAGAATCATTTTTAAAACACCCAGCACAATTATAGACATTTGTCTTGGAGTTTGGAAGATATTATTCTTCTTCTTGACTGTTTTTTTTTTTAAATGCTGCTTTGTTTACTTATATTTGTGTGACCGGATGATTGGAGTTAATTGGGCAGGCAGGTGTGGGAGGGAGCACCTGTGGCCCATTTACCACTGATTGGGGGGGGGGCGTATATAGGTGCTTCCCCTCCCTTGTTCCAGGGTCCTCATTTGTGTTTTCCCCGTCTCGAAGGCAGGTTGGTCGTAGACTGTCACTGTCGTGTCTCTCCTTTTCTTTTGCGTGTTTATAGTGCTTTTAACGCAAAGCTTGTTTTTGGAGTGTTAATAAATATTTTGAATTACTAATGCCGTGCCGGTCTTCAGTGCGAGCGGGCCTGTGCGTAAGTGCCGTCGGGAAACCCGCTAGAACGAGCTGGGCACCAAAAGGAAAAAAACGATCTTTAGGTTGGAAGTCCTAAAGTGGCATTGTTGGCAACCATCGTCTAGCCCCATATGCCCAACGCCACATCCTGCCGTTTGAATGTTGTTTCTGTGTGCTGTTCTGATGATCTCTGTCAATATAGTGTAATGAATATCATCTTCCTGAAATGTTAAGTTAGATGCCTCTGTGGGTGCAGTGTTACCACGACATTGTCAAGCTCTGCGCTTTAGCTATGGTTTCCTATAGAGGTACACAACGCCAGAATCATCGCCGTGCCCCTCCCCTGACGACAGCTTCAGCCATTCCTTCTCCTCAGTGACCGCCACACAAGTTATCAGGCCCTCTTCCACCATCTGCTTCAGCTCATGCTCCAGGGCAGACTTGACGTCTGAACTATCTTGCGCATTTCTGGCTGTCATGCACATGTAGCCACCTAGTGTGAAATAGGCAACAGTACAGTCGTGTCATTGAGTGATTAATACACAACAGCAATACAGATGTGAGATACAGACTCGCTGCATACAGACAGAAGACTTTGAGCCACCCTCCATGTAAAAGTTTCATTCTAAGAAAACAAACTTCATCGGAGAATAGGTGCCTGACATGTTTATGAATATTTATGCGCTTGGAAACTGGTGACTCAGTGAAGTGGCGACTATAAACCAGATTTTATAATGAGGCCCCTCCCACACTAAAAAAATATGATAGTGAGATTGAGATTGCTTATGTCTGTCTGACTGATTGATGTGCACACATTTTCACCGAGTTGATTCCAAAACTGAACATTATAAATAGTTATGCATGGATTCTATGCACCATTAAAAAAAAAAATGACACCCCAAAACTTCAGTTGAGACATCTTAAAATCAATAAAGATAATCTCACCTGGTTTGACAAAGTTGCAAAACTCCCTGACAACACTAACTGGGACATGACCAACAATCAGCGCTCCGACAATAGCAACCACATCAAACACACCTGTAGGAAAGGAAGAGGGGTGAGGAGGAGGAGTGGCTGCCACAATTACACGATAAAGAGAACTGACAGACATGCACTGCAACTGAAAAGAAAAACTATAAATGAGTAATGGCTATAATATCTACACTACCATTCAAGTGTTTGGGGTCACTTAGAAATGTCCTTATCTTTTTTTAAATAAAAGAAATACACTCTAATACACTCTTACGACTATTCTAGCAGCAAATGTCTGGTTTTTGGTGCAATATCTACATCGCTAATGGATGAGTAGAAAACTTTTGTGCAATCATGTTAGCGCAGCTGAAACCAGTTTAGCTGGTTAGAGAAGCTATGAAACTGACCTTCCTTTTTCTGGGTGACCCCAAAACCTTTGAACGGTAGTGTATATTTTACAGTAAGTTTGTACATTTGAGAAAACAACACTTCAATAAAACATGCTAAATCTTAACGTTATTATGATACGATCTGTTGTGAAAAAAGACTAAAGACTAATGACCATCAATCTAAATACTTATCTAATACTAAACTAAAAAAAGACACCCCACCTCAGGTTGAGTCAATGACTTGGGAAATGGAAAATCATGACAATTACCCCACTGGACAGGTAGTGGATCCTCTCCCAGCAGGCACTGCTTCAGATCCCGGTACAACCCAGTCTGTTTGGCAAGCTCCAACATTCCCTTGCTTCCATCAATGCCCACAAAATGTCTGAATCCTTTTGTTTTCAACTGTTCAACAGAAGCACATTTGATTGCTAATCAGTCACACCAGTCAAGGACATGGGAAGGACAAGCTCATTGGCTCGGCGATAAGGAAATGAAGGACGTTAAATAAAGGTCTCAAGACAAATAAGGGAATTATTCAAGGACAGAGTCAGACATTGGTTGAAATAACTTTTTCTTCTAAATTGAAACAACCATACATTAACATACTTAAAAAAAATTTTTTTATTGAAACAATGTTTTATTTGTGTAACTGACAAGACATAGTTGTTTTCCCTCTATTGTGTGGGTTTACCTCCTTGGCCAACAGTCCTGTACCACAGGCAACGTCCAACACAACAGCTGCTTCACGGTCGCCGCTGAAATGGGTGTTGATGCTTTTTGCTGCGTGAAGTGGTGGACGGTATTCTGCAGAAGCCATATCCTATTCAAACAAGTTTTAATAGACAACAATGGCTTTAGGCACTGAAGACAAAGACAAACATGAGAAGGTAAACAGGAATATTTTTTATATGTAGTATCATACTATACGGAGAACATTGCGGAATTTCCAGGAAGGGTGTGAAGTTACATGACATGAAATGAAAAGTAATGAGAAGTCCTTTTTATTTTATGAAACACACAAACACAAATTGACTTATTGTTAAATATGCATGTATGTTTGAACTGCCTTGTTTTTTCACCAAGGTGTGTTTTTACTATATTTATCTCATGATAATACCCCTAAAAGTGCATTATATTTTTTCTTTTATTTTGGGGGTATTCGGAAATTAACCGAGTCTGCCATCAGATCATGGAAATTGATCACCCATAAATCTTTTTTAACTAAGACAGGAATGTTTGCCTTCTTTAGCCACTTATGTTACATACTTTATAAGTTCTTTAAAACTTATCAACCAAAATATCTTGCTCAAAGGCAACAATCTCAACTAAATCACTTCTGCTTAAATAAAATAAAAACAAATACATAGGGGAGCCGGCCAGCACCCCTAAACCTAATGTATGTGGACATAGTTTAAACAAAGTGAAGAATTAATGGCAGATGATGATGCTAATGCTGATCTTGTTTAGTGGTTTGCAGCAAGAGTTCCAAGATTCAAACCACAGCTTGCAGCGATTTAGGGGGAAAGACTAAGAGGAATCCTTTCATCAGAAAACCAAACATGCAAACCAAATGTATCAGTTTGATAATCAATCAACTTCTGCCAGTCCTTAATAAATTCAACATTCCACACCTTGATCACAAATACAAATGCCACACTCATTGGAATGTCAAATACAAACCTCACACATTCAGGTTTAGTTGTATGGTTAAGAACGAACAAATGTATGGAATAAAAAAAAAAGAAATCCCCATTAAAATCCTTGAATACACAATCTTAGTTGTAAATTAAAAAAAAAACAATTTATGGGATCCTCAAATGATCTTAGACCTTTTCATTGTTATGAAATGGATACTGCAATTTAACCAGGATGGAAAAATCAAAGTTATTGTAATATACTTCAATGTTCTTACCGTATCATAGTTGTTGGCCCAGGAGTTGTAGAAGTCGACCTGTTCTCTTGGTGTACAGTTTGTAAGAACTGATGCAATTGTTTTCTTTGCATTTTCAGATTGTGTATTGGCAGATGACATGGTGGGCAAGCTCTGTTTTGGTCACAAAATATCCTGCCACACACTCAAAGTTGTTTTAAATTATTAAAAATGATCTCTTTGTATTTTTATGAAGGGGAGCGGTCCTCTTCAAAAGAGCTCCTCAAAAACGTTAAATTTCTCTTGGATAAAGGCGTGCTGCAGCTGAAGTCCTGAGAGCAGGTGAGATCTGTGATAATCTCACCACCACTTTATACAAGGTGTATTATTGGCTGCCCTTTGAGACCATGTGGATTGTTAAGAGAGAAGTTTTCTATCAGATATCTTGTTACATAAGTCAGTCTGGAAACAGGAGCAAAGTCCTAATTACATACTGATTATCTGATCAGATTAAGCAGCAGACTTTCATTCAAGAGGGTCTGTCACGGCTGTGCCGCTCTCCACGCCCACTTCGCCGCCTCCACGGCTCCGCTCTGCGATCAGCTGATCCCTGTCACCTGTGCTCCCGTCACCAGCTGCAGCGGATCAACAATCAACCCCAGCCATTACATAAGCCCAGCCCAGACGACACACCGATGCCGGATTGTAGTGTCGTGTACGTCCTCCTTCCAGCAACCTTCCAGCGCCTGCCTCCCCGTGTACTGACCTTGCCTGTCCCCGGAACCCCGTCTGCTCGCCTTCTGATCCGGACCTGTCTGCCCGACCTGCCTGGTCACCCGGTGCCTGACCTTCGCCTGCCCCTTGGACCTGTCTCTGTGCCTGCCCCTGACCTGCTCTGTCTGCTGCTCTGGACTGACTCCCTGGTATTGAACATTAAACCTGTTTTTGGGCTCCCGTTCAAACCGCCTCGCATTTGGGTTCTTACCTGCCTTAGGCCTGACGGGGTCGTTGATAGGAAACTCCCAGGGCACAGACTGTGTGTGAACTGGCCCAGTGCTGCTGACAAGAAGCTGTGGGAAACAGTGAATACTGACCTGACCTTGACTCTTGAGCAACTTTGAGGCACAATGGATAATGGAAAAATAATTGGGTTTGCCATAACTAATCACTACCATCTACTTCAAGACGAAGAATGCTTCAGACTCTGCATGTCCACGTCTCCTCCAACACTATTTTATATTTTTTTTAAAGCTTGAGAATGCAGCAGCCCGGTTTGAAATAAAAAGTTCACTGAGCTTGACTTGATCGTGATTCCTCCGCCCCCTTTTATTTGCGAGCATATAAACTCTACTTGATTTAACATAAACCCTCTAAACATTTTTACAGTATCAATTACCTCCCAGGGAAATAAATTATGTTCAGTTATTTTATTCTTGCCGACTGTTTAGCATACTGTGACAGTTAAAAGTACATCTATCTATCTGTAGATAAAAGTGTGTAGTGAGTATATTATATTATGGACTATCTTCTAGAAAGTTTTGGCTTTATGTGGGTGCAATGACACATATTGATGGGAATGCGTTGTGCTTTATTTAGATTTTTTTATAGAGGTATACAACACCACTCTTGTGGTTATGCTCCTGCCCTGGTATCGCTTTTATCCAGTCTTTCTCAGCGACCTCTGCACAAGTCCACAGGCCGTCTTCCTCCATCTTCTTCAGCTCATTCTCCAGGGAAGACTTGTATTCAGCATTATCACAGGTATCTCTGGTTGTCATGCAAATGTAGCCAGCTATGGAAAAATAGGAAACAGTACAGTAAAAAAAAAAAAAAAAAACAGGTGACTAGACTTTAAACGTATTTTAAAGACATAAAACAACAAAGAGGGTGAAATCTGAAATTTTCAGCGACTTAATACAGATAAAACTGAAGTCCTAAACTTCTCAGGAATATTATTGAAACAAGTGCTGGGGATGGCATTACATTGGCCTCCAGAACCACATAATTTGAGTGTTATATTTGATTAGAATATGTCCTTTAAGTCCCAAATAAAATAGATTTTGCGGACGGCCGTCTTGTACTTGTGTAGCATTTTAAAGGTGTACTCTGTGACAGGAGAGAGTCAGCGAGGCATGATATACGGCTTAGAGACAGTGGGTCTGGGGAAAAGACAAGAGGTGGAGATGACAATACTGAGGTTCTCCCTGGGAGTGACCAGGTTGGATTGGATTATAAATGAGACAATAAGAGGGACAGTGAAGGTTAGACGTTTTGGAGACAAGGTCAGAGAGACCAGACTTTGATGGTTTGGACATGTCCAGAGGAGAGACGGGGACTATATCAGTAAAAGGATGTCGAGGGTGGAACTACCAGGGAACAGGGCTAGAGGTCGACCCAGGAGAAGATACGTGGACGTAGTGAGAGAGGACATGAGAGTGGCTGGTGTTGGGGAGGACGATGCAAAGGACAGGGTGAAGTGGAGAAGGTTGATTTGATGTGGCGACCCTTGACGGGACAAGCCGGAAGTACAGCAGTAGTAGTAGATTTATTCATCTTCATGTTCGCTTTATCTGCCTTGTGAATCACAGGGGTTGCTGGAGCCTATCCCAGCTTTTCTATCGGCGAGAGGCAGGATACCACGGAAGCATCTCCAGCGCATCGGTATCTCGGTATCATGTTCACAAGTGAGGAAAAAATGGGATGGGTAATAGACAGGCAGATCAGTGAGGCGTCCACAATGATGGTCACTCTATGGTGGTAAAGAGACAGATGAGCCACAAAGTGAAGTTCTCCATTTGCGGCTCTGTCTACTTTCCAACACTCAGCTATAGTCATGAGCTCTGGGCGATGACCAAAAGTGTAAAATCCAGACTACAAGTGGCTGAAATGAGATTTCTCTGTAGGGTGGCTGGGCTCAGCCTTAGAGATAGGGTGAGGAGCTCAGTCATCGAGGCTCAGGGTGGTCTTGTCAGGATGCCCCCGAATGCCTTCCTAGAGAGGTGTTCGAGGCATGTCCATCTGGGAGAGTACCCAGATGAAGACCCAGAACTCGCTGGAGAAATTCTATCTATTGGTTGGCCTGGGAACTCTTTGGGAGCTGGTGGAACTAGACTGGGAGACGAGTGTCTGCTCTTCCCATTTCTGGCTTTCTATGGAGAGATTCAAAACTGGTATTAACTATATTTGAGAGAGTATGAAACCAAGAACATAGTCTTACCTGGTTTAGCAAAGTTGAACAACTCTCTAACCACGCTAATTGGGACATGACCAATACTCAGTGCTCCAACAATCACAACCACGTCAAACAGACCTGTGGGAAATGAAAGGCGTTAAGGTAGGAGAGTGAAGATACATAGGATTAATTTGGCAAATAAAAAAATCCAAAAGTAATGCATGAACTGATGTTATTTGTGATTGATGACACACACATCGATAGGCATAAGACTAAGTAACTATAATATAATCTCAAGTTGTCAAGAACGCTGAACAGATGGTATGGAGTCAAGATGCAGAGCCACAGACTGACAGCAGAGCAACAGAAGGGTTTAATCCAGAAAAAAGGTTCGGTATACAGAAAACAGCTCCACCATGGCAAAGGTATCCAGATTGTTAGGCAAAAGGCAAAGTCTAAAAATCAGGCGAAGGTTCAGGAACAAGACTATGGCATGGGAAAAAAAAAAGACTTGAACGCAACGCTGAGGTTCAACGAACCGGCAGACGACTGAATACAGAGGGAGGGACAGGGATCAGGAGCAGGTGTGACAAAGAGAGGGAAAGAACACAGGAAATAATGCAACACATAAAGGCAGGGCATGGAAACATAAAATAATAGAAGGGAAAAAACACAAACATGACACACATGTCTGGTGTGAAATAATGAACCATTGATTTACCCCACTGGACAGGCATTTGTTCCTCTCCAAGCAGGCACTGCTTCAGTTCCTGGTACAACCCAGTCTTTCTGGACAACTCCAACATTTCTTTGCTTCCATCAACACCCACAATTTGTTTAAAGCCATGTGTCACCAGCTACACAACAGACACACATTTGGTTGTTAATCAATCACATTGGTTAAATAAATGGGACACGGGATTTACAAGCTGATTGGGTTTTTGATGTTATTCCTCTTAACTTTTAAGATCCTGACATCCTATACATAAAAGTTTGATCTATATAAATAAAATACACAAAGATGAATTGATCTTTTGTTTTTTTGGTTATGTGATATTCTTTTCTTTCTCGTGAATTTACCTGCTTTGCCACCAGTCCTGTACCACAGGCCACATCCAACACAACAGCTGCTTCACGGTCACCGCTGAAATGGGAGGAGACGATGTTCGCGACTACACTTGGTCCACGGTAGTCTAACATAGTGGTAATCTATCCAAATAAGATTTAAGAAAGACCAATGAATCACCAATGAAGAAGACAAACATGAAGAGGTATCTGATTCTGAACATAATTCAATTATTCGATGGACACATTTATCAGACTATGGCGTGAGAAAAATCATACTGTTGAATTGAAAATATATATTCTAATTATTAAAGTAAAATAAAATGGGATATAAAGCAATATAATGCATTTTTATTTAATTAATATTGTAATACTTTCATTAGTTTAATTATTGAATTTCTGATGCTCAAATGGTCTCAAAATGTATCAATTTAACCAGAATAAAAACATCTAAAATACTACACTGCTCCTTGCTTTTCTTACCGTTTCGTAGACCTCAGCATTGGAGTTGTAGTAGTTAGTTTTTTCTCTTGGTGTGGAACTTGTAGACAAAGATACAAAATACGCTTCTGCACTTTCTGCTATTTTATTGACCGATGACATTATACCAAAGGAGTATTACGGAAGCACGTTTCTTTAACAGAAGGTAGTCCTGGGGTTTCTGTTCTAGAATGTAAGGTAATTTAAACTGTCTCTGCTGTACTTAATAAGTTAACCTGACTCCTCCCTCTTGCTGAGCCAGAAACAGGTTAAGGCTGAAATAAAAGCTGTATGTCAGGAGAGACCCAAATTGGATTTGGGTTGATTCCGTGAATACCTGGTTATAAAAGCTTCAATTTTTCTCATCTGAAGACATTCATTGCCAACATCGCAAGCAATTTCAAATATATTCATATGTGTTAGAAAGCCCATATTATTAGTTTGTCGTTGCACGGCTCATAGACGCGTTTCCAGCCGATAATTGTTTGTTCTGACGTAAATCGTCACATATCCCACGTTCATGAACGCACCATAGTTCTCCGACGCCTTTGAATGCACCATATCTCAGTGAACACAGTCTTTAATAATAATAATAAACACAGTCCTTTGTTCTAACCGTTGAGTTGTGTTGATAATTATAATGTCTGTTACTGTGTTATTACAGACAGCCAGTTCCAGCAGTTTTTGCTCATTTAGCCCTATTTTTGTGTACTATGACTTTGTAAACATCAAACCTATCAAATGAAAGATCAAAGTTCATTCATCTCGCAAGCCTGAGGTTTGCACCCTCAAGAGACCTTGCAGTACCTGCAAAGAACAACATCTGACGGTACTCTATGATGCAGCCCAGCAAACCCAAAGGAGTGTGCTCATGGTAAACACTCCTACCACAAAGGTGTACCTGGATAGACCAAATAGATCTCCCAAGGTCATGCTTAAGGTTGTGACAATTCTAATTCATAACCAAGACAGAGTACTGGAGACCTATGCAGTACTAGACGATGGCTCGGAGCGAAGCATCATCTTGCTACAGGCAGTGCAATGCCTGAAACTTCATGGACAGCCTGAAACACTTACTCTTCGAACTGTGCACCAAGACGTAGTGCAGCTCCATGGTGCTTCAGTTGCCTTTTCCGTGTCTTCCCCGCTCAAACCCGAAGAGAAGTACAACATATGTCAGGCATTCACGGCTGACAACCTAGGATTATCCAAACATTCCTATCCCGTGAGAACTCTACAGCAGAGGTATAAACACCTCCTCCACCTACCTTTGCCCCTCATAGACCATGCTCAACCCCTTCTGCTCATCGGGTCTGACATGCCTCACCTGCTGACACCCATAGAGCCGGTGAAGCTAGGCCCACCAGGAGGACACATTGCAGTCCACACTAGGCTAGGTTGGTCACTTCAAGGTCCCACCGGTATCGACCAAGCTTCTGCATCCGAACAGCAGTGCCTGTTCGCAGCGACAGTCTCACCCACCTGCGAACTCCTCAAGAACGTTGAGCGCCTCCGGCAGATCGATACACTGCCTTATACAAGTGAGAAGCAGGTGACCCGATCGAAACAGGATCAGCAAGCCTTAAACCGGCTCCAGACACCCACTTCCAGGGCCACGGTTGACGGAGTCCATAGATATGCCACACCACCGCTGCGCAGAGCCAACTCCATCACCCTCCAAGGTCCTGACTTTCTGCGTCACACGGAGGATCAATGGCCGAACAACCGATCAGTCTATCCAGAGCCTGAGATTAACGAACTGAGGAAACCCTCCCTTTGTGGACAGGTGACTGTTGACTCCTGTCCTCGACTCCCTGATGTGAGCATGTTCGCCACACGGAAGGAGCTCTTGCAAGCAGCAGCGCAGTCCCTACACGGGACGGCCTATCCAAGCTCTAGCTCGCCAAGCAAAGCGGCAGATTCCAGCAAAGCTGAGATTCTCCTCTTAAAACAGGCACAGCTAGAGACATTACCAGAAGAGGTGAAGGCGCTCATATCTGATCGACCCTTCTCAACCTCCAGTCGTTGGGGCTCCCTATCTCCAGAGCACGATAGGGACACAGGACTCCTCAGAGTCGGGGGAAGGTTACGAAGAGCGGAGCAGCTAGAGCCAGACACCATCCACCCAGTCCTACTAGATCCAAAGCATCCTCATACCAATCGTATCATCCAGGCCTGTGATGAGAACCTCCTGCCTCCTGGACCCGAAAGAGTCCTAGCAGAACTACATCGTCGGTCTTGGATTTTACGAGGGGCGGAAGTTAAGCGGCGTACCAATCCATCTATTCCTAAAATGGCAGACCTGCCGCCTTGTCGTCCACGTCTCTATAAGCCACCCTCTTATTCAACTGGAGTTGATTGTTTTGGCCCCTTCACTGTGAAGATTGGTCGCCGATGGCGACACAGCCAAGTTCTCGTCGACCACTTCTGGTCCAGATTTACTGGTTGCTACTTGCCTCGTCTACAGGAGAGACAGAAGTGGCAGAAGGATGGAAAACACCTCGAACCGAACCGAGTGGTGCTCATCGTGGATCCTCAGCGCCCACAAGGTTTATGGCCAGTTGGTAAAGTGACAGCTACTTACCCAGGAGCTGATGGACGTGTCTGGACTGCCGCCATTAAGGTGAAGGATCGGACATACATTCGACCAGTAGCTCGTCTGGTCCAGCTCCCTAAGCTTGAAGACACTGATGGTGATTCAACTGTCTGAATGGTCTTTCTATGTTAGATTCAACTGTCTATGTAGACAGTCGTGGGCGGCTGTGTTAGAAAGCCCATATTATTAGTTTGGCGTTGCACGGCTCATAGACGCCTTTGAATGCACCATATCTCCGTGTGCAGCGTCGAAGCTGGAAATAGTTTGCCCTTTTACCGTGGCTTGTCTGTCTTAACAGATAACGTCTACTTCCTTCAGTTCAGCGCTGTGCGTACATGCCAGAAGGTGAGTGTAATTACAGTTATTTACTAGAAGTTGAATGTGCACATTGTGCTAATGTGTGCTCGTCTAGCTGTGCATGCTAGTGTCGCCGAGTTACCTAATAGATAAATACAGTCCTTTGTTCTAACCGTTGAGTTGTGTTGATAATTATAATGTCTGTTACTGTGTTATTACAGACCACAGCAAAATAAAACGACCTTGAGTTGGACATCTGTATCCGTGTCCTTTAATGGGGACACTCCTCCATCACACCTTGCCACTCTACACCACCAGCATTCCCGGAAGACAACCCTCTCTTCCTTTTAATCTGTCTATTTGCAGAAGGAGAATATTCTAGCCCTAATATTTTTCCATTGTGTGTAATCATCTGAAATGTTGTGCGTTAATTCATTAAGAATGAGTCGTTTAGATCTGTATTTGGAATCTTATGGACTGCCACTATTACAGCACATAATATTTTGAGGCAAGACCCATATGTTTGTGATTATTAACTCATTCAATGCCAGCCATGTTCAGAACAGCCAGTTCCAGCAGTTTTTGCTCATTTAGCCCTATTTTTGTGTACTATGACTCTGTAAAAATCAAATCTATCAAATGAAAGATCAAAGTCTCATCTTTCATCAGAAACACAGAGTGTGTTTCCATTCTGGAGTTATTGGCTGTAGAAGAGAGGTAGAATTCACAAAGGTTTTCAACAAAAACATCAGAAAACAACCTTTTTGTGCAGAGAAACATTTCAAGCAGATCGCTGACTTTGAGCATTAAGCCCTGCAGTCGAATCAGTGTCATTCAGACTGTCATGAAAGAATCGGATACAGGTCGCATAGGGGCAAAAAAAAAAGAATCCGATTTGGGTCACTTCAGCCTGCAGTTTGAATGCAGCCTTGTTACCCTCGCCGAAGAGGAGACAAGGGTATTGCAATTGGGTGCGTTTGTATGTTTGTTTGTTTGTTTGTTTGTCTGTCCGAGCACATAAGTCAAAAACTAGTGACCCAATCGACTTGAACTTTTTACAGAAGCAAGGTTCTGTCCGTGGCTCGGTCCTCCCCAAGAATTGCGTTGATCCGGATCTGGATCCAGATTCTAGAATTATTTTTACATCTGGAATTATGCCTGTGCTGTAAACTGCCACTTTAAGAGGGAGGGACATGAATGGCATGATGGGAAAAAGAGTCCAGAAGCTGTCTTGTAGTACGTTCCGGAGCAGCAAGCTAGAGCAGGTTTGGCCCCTCTGATCCGGAAACCCTGTTTACTGTCTCACAAGATCCAATAGTCTTTTGGAGGCGAGGGTCTGCAATCTCTGATTGTCGTTTTCTAGGTTTTTATTTGAACCTTTTGCTACACACCTGTCAAATAAATTTCGTAATGATTAGCATGTGTGGGAATGGCAAAATGTGCTGTACCTGAATGAATGAATGAATATATTTATGAGATAGAATGTTAGAGTACAAGTACAGTCACACAGTAGCATGTATTACAGTACAAATAAAGTCGAACATCCTGTCTAAGAGGAGCATTTCAAAAAAGCCCTTGCGGTCTTGTTTCCGTTGAAAGTCCTTCGTACATAAATCATCCACAATTAACAATACAAATTTAACAGTGTGACTCTGAACTTTTACAGTCTCCAGTCCAATCTGGGGTTTTTTACAATTATGAATCTCATTACGCTCATAATTGTGATTTTGAATGCACACTTTTAGATTCCCATGTACATTCACAAATCTCCTCACATTTAGACATCTCACATATTTGCTGTATAATTACACAAATTGAGAAACAATTACACAACTTCAAGATTCAAGATTCTTTATTGTCATTATGCGAACATAATAAAATCGTGTGAAAGCCCACGGCTTAAGGCACTCATACTTGACATGGACATTAGCAGATATCTGTTGAAATAATGACCCTAGCTGTTAACGTAGGTAAACTGCTCATCATTCTGGCAAGACTTACCTCTGACAAATTGAAACACATCTACCATTTCACCTATTAAACAGGGCGTTGGTGTTGGTTGGTTGTTATACCACAGTAACATGCAATACAAAACACATTATCATGACTGACACAATGAACACAGACAACCACCATTGACTGTTAATTGGCTTTAATGTAATGCATTTGCGTATGACAGAAGTGATCTACTGGCGTTTGCAGTGTACTCTCTCATTTAACTGGTTCAACATGAAACTGAGCCAAACTGAGCCGTGCACAACTGCAGCTTCACTGACAGGAATCATTTTAAAGAAAATCTTGCTGATTGGTTTCCTATCTTCAGAAATAATTTCGTTCTGAGTGCTTCAATTATACTTTCTTATAGAGGTACACAGAACCGGATATGTAGCCAGACTCCTCCTCTAACACTCCCAGCTCAAATTCTTTCACTTGATTGATCTCAGCACAAGTTATCAGGCCCTCTTCCTCCATCTTCTTCAGCTCACGCTCCAGGGCAGCTTTGAACTCTTGATTGGCAGGTCCATCTCTGGTTGTCATGCAAATGTAGCCACCTGGTGTAAAATAGATTACAATGCTGTAATATCTTCGAGTGATTAAAACTAAATTTAGAAGTCAAATACTTGTTTACATCCAAAGAGCTTATTCAAAAAAGGACCTGAAAGAGACCAATTAGTGTTCATAGCATTTTTAGCTTCTTCAGTCAACTCACCTATAGATAATGTAAAATCTGGACAATAAGATAGTGGCAGCTTGGATACAGTCATTTTGTAATAATATGCAGGCTAAGTTCATTGTAACTAAACCTACTTAAATAACTAACCACATAGTGCTCAAGGATCAAACTCCCTTTTCAAAATGATATTGCTCTACAATAATGCAGGCAAGATTAGGTTTAACCATAAATGCATATTTGCTGTTGGAAATTACTTAGTTACTGAAAGAAATGTTTGGGAGACATTATTGGGAACCACCAATAAGATGGCAGACTTCTGTGCATCAATAATGCATTAGGTGACTTGGAAGAGAAGACTATGCAGTTGTGCATTTACCAAATAAAACTGATTGCTGTTTGTGATCATAAAGATTTTGACTTTTGCATTGTGCAAGTATAGCATAAATCCCAAAATAGAACCGGAGATGTGTGACGTATGCCTGCATAACTCTTACCTGGTTTGCCAGCCTTGCACATCTCTCTGACCACACTAACTGGGACTTTTGTGAAAGCACTCAATGCTCCAACAATCACAATCACATCAGCCGAATCTATAGGAAGTGAACATTTATATTTAGTAGCTACAATATCTAGAGAGTTTTAACATAAGTTTTCATGTTTAAACACACACACTTTAATGAAACTACCACAACTTGTAAAATTATTAAAATCCAATGTTAATATAAATTTGTCATAAATCTGTAACATATAACAGGATCCTAAAATAGAATGAAGAATTTAAATTTAAATAGAACTGAGCCAAGCACAGGTTTAATTGTTTAATTAGTCTACATTTATGTTATATTCTGTTATTCTAACTGCTTTGACTTCCAACCCCGTTAAATTAAACACGCCAGCAGTTCATTTACACCCATTGGTGGGCATTCTTTGCTTCGTCTGATTAATTACTGTATAACTAAGTACGAGCCCAGAGATTGGCGCTACTTTTATACTGCACTACAAAAATTATGAGTTTGATGAAATAGCGATCTGAGAAATATATGATGTGCCAGAATGTTATCAATACAATTCTCTGTGCATTTTGAGCCTTCTGCATACAAATATCTGTCCTGGTCATGGGGGTGAGCCCTCAAAGGTCTGACCCTAATATTAATCGTGTCCTTCTAATGGATCATGAAATTACCCAATTGAACAGGTAGTGGATAATCTCCCAGCATGCACTGCTTCAGCTCCTGGTACAACCCAGTCTCCCTAGCCAACGCCAACATTGCCTTGCTTGCATCAACACCCACAAATTTTCTAAATCCATGTGTCTTCAGCTGTAGAACAGACACATTTAGTCGTTAGTCACACAATCAGTTGTTTTCAGTTTAAAAACTTCATGGCACTCATCACAGCAAGTTCCTTTTTAATACCACAAACTCAACAATAGAAAACAACTAAATAAAGCAAGATTTATTATCATGTTGTTCCTTCAGAAATTAAAGTACGTTACTACAAATTTCATTGCTCTCATTATTAAAAGAGTTAAAAGAACAAATGCATGGAAAGATACCCAGAACAATTTATAACATTTTGGTGGTGATCCAGATCACCACGTTTAACCATGTGAGTTTACCTGCTTTGCCACCAGTCCTGTACCACAGGCCACGTCCAACACAACAGCTGCTTCACGGTCGCCGCTGAAATGGGAGGAGATGATGTTCGCTGCTAGACATGGTGCACGGTACTCCAGAGCAAGCACATCCTATTCAAAGGAGAATTAACAGTGACTTCAAGCACTGATGAAGGAAAGTCGGAGCAGGTGCTGGGCTTCATAGATAATTGGCGGACATTCTGGGGGGAACCTGGTCTGATTACGGGAGACGGTATCGATCCTGCTTTTGATGGTGCAGCTCTCATTTCTAGAAACCGGGCCGAGTTTGTTAGACAGCCAAATCCCTGACCATCCGGAGTCAGGACCAGGAGACAGAGAGGAGACATGTGGTAGCATTAGTCCCTCCCAAATAGACCATCTTGTGGTTGATTCTGGGTATTTGTCGTGCACATGGCTTGATTCCATTGCTCCCTTAGGAATTAAAAAAAACTAAACTAAAAAGGCAAGCTCCATGGTTTAATTCCCAAATTAGCTCAGTAAAGCAAACAGCCTGAAGCCTAGAGATAATTTGCACTCAAATAAATTGGAGATGTCTTGTTTAATCTGACAAGACAGCCTCACAACATATAGGAAGGACCTCTGCAAGGCCAGAGTAACATATTGTTCATCTCTAATAGAGGAGAACAAGAGCGATCCAAGGTTTCTCTCATGACACCTGCCATAACTTGAGTTTTTTTTTTATTCTATTCATTTTTGGTGTTTTCCTGCAATAGAATCTCCTCTCATTCCAGCGCCTTCTGCACCTCCCTGCTTTTAATCAAGTTCATCCCCTTCACCTGTGCTTCCTGAATCACCTGTAACCCATCTCTCAGTCAGTCTCCACCCTACATATACGCTGCTCAGCCCTCAGTTCTCCACCACATTGTTGGCATTTGTCCCAGTTTCTACCTTCCTGTTATCTCCCTGATCCCCGGATTCTGCCTGCTGCTCATCCCTTGTTGGATCTGTTTGACCAGACTACCTGTTTGTTTATTTGTTTTAAACTGCTTGTTTAATTAAATCTGAACTTTGATTCCTTATCTGCCTTCAACTGCCTCTATCTGCCGTCTTTTGGGTTCCGGCTGCCTGTTTTGTCACAGCTTGATAGGTTCCTCATTGATCCTGTAGATAGGCTAACACGAAGCTCCAGCTCTACTGGTCCTTCTATTCCCACAGGTCTCAGTAGTGATGATTTCATGCGCTTCTTTAATTCATTAACAAGATCAAACCTTTTAGTAGTGATGGATAAATGAAGCATTAACCAATATTGAACCGCTTCATCAATTGTATTGAAAATGGATTTATGCATTCAAAGGATCGTTTGAATGACATCTAGTGGTGAAATGGGAGACGGCAAACGTTTTCTTTCTAATTTAAGTGTCACTCAGGCTTGTTTGAATGACATTTTCAATGACATTGATCAATTGTGCACGCGATTCAATAAATGTAGTATTAGTAGTTAGGATATGGAAAGAGGAAAATTTGGGAAATTGAATGATTGATGGGGTGTGCTCGTGTAACTGGGACTTTGTGGAAAGGGGATTCAGAGGTTTTTATTCAGCAGCAATAGTTTTTCTACTGTTTTTAGACGGTTACCTTTTTTTGCAAAGAACTTATCCAGTTTTGGAAGAAAAAAAATCCTTTCACAGGGGACGGTCAATGCTGGGATGCATTTTATATAGTGCCAAACCACTCAAACCTGTCAAGCAATCATTGGTTCAGAACGCACAGAAAGACTATGAGCCAATGCAATGCTTGGAAACATTTTGAAGCAATGATAGCCGAAGTGAAGCAGCGATGACGTTCGAAGCGTCAAACTTCTTTGGTTATGTGGGATTGGTGTGTTGCTCCGACACGATGTTTCGAGTCACTCCACTTCAGGAAGAGGGACACGAGCTCGGAAGCCTTGGGATTATCTGCCCATCCCATTAGTGATGACATTTATCAGCTTCTCCCCCATCAGCCTGCAGCAATTAAACTATTGCCTCATCTAAACCATGCACTTGTCTCTCCGACCCAGGCCCAACAAAACTACTGAAAGAGGTCTTTCCCTCGATTAACATACCTCTGCTAATCATACTTAATCTTTCCTTACTTACATGCTATCTACCCCAGTCTTTTAAAACAGCAGTCATTAAACCTCTTCTCAAGCCAACAATGGATCCTGATGTTTGCTAAGTATAGGCCCATTTCAAACCTTCCCTTTCTGTAAGAGATCTTAGAGAAAGCAGTCGCCAGTCAGCTGCCTGAGGTTTTCCCAAACAGTTTCAGGTTTTCCAGTCAGGATTCAAAGTTAATTAGTACAGATCACATTAGTGAAAACCACAAATTACCTTCTAACACCATCTGATAACAGATTTACTGTGTTTATTCAATCTCAGTGCAGCCGACCTTTACTCAGTTTTAGTGTTTTTTGTGTATTCTGAATAAGTGGCTAAAGTTAACACATACAATTGTAGATTACTTAATTGTTTTTACCATGAATGGAATGGAAAAAGGATTACTCTTTAACGTGAGACTGCAGATCATTGTACCAAAAGAGGGAACAATGATTCACACACTTTCATGTAAGACCCACTGCATGCCGTGCCGCTGGATTCCTGTAGCCAAGCTTGTGATATTCACCCATTCTATTGGATAAAGGGAAAGCTGTCATTCCAAGGTCGGAGTGCAGGCAAACTGTTTCAAACTGTCAATCATACTTTTCTGATTAATTGGAGGTGAAAGAAGTACGATTGAACAGTTGAATTGATGAGGTGAAGTGCAGATTGCAGCCAAATATCACTCCCAGGTTTTTGGCAGTTGGTTTGAGGTTGCATGATAGTGGATCAAGCACTAAATGACTGAAGGGATCCGAAGGGTTAAACAGAATGATTTCTGATTTGGAGTTATTCAATTGAAGAATGTTTTGTGCCATCCAACAGTTAATATCATCAAGACAATTAAAAACAGCAGCTAGGCTTACTGGGTCACCAGGTCTCAGGAGAAATTATATTTGTGTGTCGTCTCCATAGCAATGAAAGGAGATGGATGATCTGGTCCAGTAGAAGCATATAAATAGAAAATTAAATGGGCCCTAAAATCAAACCTTGTGGTACACCACCGGTGCTGTTGAAGAAAAAAGTTGTCTTTGGTGACCGCAAAAGTTCTTTCAAAGATATATGATTTAAACCAGCCTTGTCTGTGATCCCATGTTTTTAAACGGTCGATTAAAATGGCATGGTCCACTGTGTCAAAAGCTTTAAATCTAAAAGAATTAAGATGGTACTTGATAATCAAATATCAGGTTTTAATGTACTTCCGTTTTCTTACCTCCTCATAGGTCTTCGCCCAGGTGTTGTAGTAGTCCACCTTTTCTCCTGCTGTGCAGTCTTTCAAGGCTGGTATAAGATTTCCTTTCGCATTTTCAAAGGCTTTATTGATAGCTGACATTATATACACCTGTTCCACAGAAGAAAGAACCAGAGCAAAATGTTGTCAAATGAATGATTACAGCAGATGCATATTGTATGCTGAACATTCATCAATGCAAAAATAGAACATAATAATTAAATTTTCCTTTGTGTAAAATCACCTGAAATCTGTGTGTTAATTACCTTAGAGTGAGCTCTTTAAATCAGAGTGGTCCTCTTGAACTTGTCTCTCAAGAGATGCAGGCTTCTGTAAGCTCTGTGGTGACACACATGGAATTTGTACTTGTTATGGCATGGCGGCTCACAGTTATACATTATCTAATTTGAGTCAAAATTCACTTTAGGTTTATGTTTACCTCAGGCTTCTCTCAGAAAGTAAAAGAAAGCACCCAAAGCTTTAATTGCATCTTGGATCTTGTTCTCAATATGGTGTTGTTATCGATCAATTAATTGTATTTCCAATTAACCCTTTTATATCCCTTGCTAAACATAATTAATCTATCCTTACTGACAGGTTATGTACCCAAGTCTTTTAAAGCAGCAGTCATTAAACCTCTTCTCAAAAAAACAACAATAAAGACTGACGTGTATAGGCCAATTTCAAACCTTCCATTTCTGTCTAAGATTTTAGAGAAAGCAGTTGCCTATCAGCCGTGTGACTTTTGGACCATATGAGCCTTAATTATTAACCTTTCATCATTTATAATGGGACAGTTTGTAGTCAGGATTACATTTCCCTCAGAAAGGTTTGTGCTTATTATTCTTATCTTGTTTAATATGTAACTTACAGTATCTTTTGGAGATACTGAATGGAAAATTGTATCAGGCCCCCACAGGCTATAAACGCAGCCATTCATGCATGTGGTCCAAAAGTCATTTGTTTGCCAATTGCATTTTCCTCTCCATCCAGAAAGTCAACTTTTTTTATTCAAATTGTGGGGTTAAACATGAACATGCTGTCTTCAGGGACATGCACAATTTTCCTCTGTTTTATAACAGTGCAGTGTGAGATAACCCGAAAAGTCTGATTTTGATATTAAGGAGCTCCTTTTCCCAGCATCACTGTTTGCTGGATTATGTTGGCAAATCCAGTGTAGCTCCAAACACCAAATGATCAGTTGCAAGCAACAGGTATTCCCAGCAGTACAATTTGCATGAATTAGCCAACCGAGGTACCACTGTATTTAACTAAAAGTAAAAAAGAATCTGTGTAAATATCCAGGTCCTTCTCCTTGCGGCCACAGTTTTCAAATATCGATCCCTAGTACTACCCTATCTCACCTACTGTGTTGAAGTGTGGGGGAACACTTATCAGTGTTCATTACATTCATTATTCATTCTACAAAAATGAGCAGTAAGAACTATACACAAGGCTGAATTAGTAGCACAGAGTAATAATATTTTTATTCAATGAACTTTATTAAAAATGAATGATCTTGTGAAATAAGATACTGCTCTAACATGCTGGACATCCTTCCCATCTGTGTCTCTGTCTGGCCAGCCTGTACAGATCCTTCTCTCCCTCTTTACTATCTAACCTGGCATACAGGTGATTGTATGCCCTCTGTTTGGCCTTTGCCACCTCTGCCTTTGCCTTGTATCTCATGTCCCCGTACTGCCGTTTACTCTCTTCTGTCAATGTTCCACTTCTTCTTAGCTAACCTATTTTCCTATATATACTTCCGCACTTCCTGAAGACACACCCAGTAGTCTCTTACCTGTCTCCCTGACCCTGATCACCTTAGCTGTTGAGTTCCAGTCTTTTGGAAGCCTCTCTTGCCCACCCAAAGCCTGTCTCAATTCTTCCCTGAAAGTCACACAACACACTTCATTCTTTAGCCTCCACCATGTTGTCCTCTACTCTGCCCTAGTCCTCTTCCTCACCACTAGAGTCATCTTACACCCCACCAGTCTATGTTGGCTGGCGACACTACCACAACCTTATAGTCACCAACCTCCTTTAATTAACTGCCCTCCTTTGCCATCAACAACATTTTGACATGGCAGAGGTATTCTCTAAGATTTAGAACCACTGATTACGTGCATCACTTAAAGGTAAAACAGTAAAAGAAATACTAGCTCCAATATCTGATACATGTGTAACTCAAGATGACACAAATAAACCTACTGTCCCACATTATATGTAAGAAGGTTCCCACTTTATTACATTTACAGTATAACTCTGGAAAAAAAAAAGTTCTCATTTGTTAAAAATTCCAGACTTCCTAAATTTAGTCACCTGCTTCCATTCCCCATCATCATTTGTCCTTGATGACGGTCCCAGCATCTAGGCCAACCCATTCCCATCCATCCATTTTCTTGCCACTTTTCCGCTTTGTGGGTCACAGGAGTTGCTGGAGTATATCCCAGCTTGCTATATGGGTGAGAGGGCAGGTACACCCCGAATGCATCGCGGGGCCACGCAGAGGCGAACAATTACGTACTCACGCACACACTCATACGCAACAAACAATTTGGAGGAATTAATTCACATAAATTGCATGTTTTTTTGAGGTGGGAGGAAAGCGGAGAACCTGGAGAAAACCCACGCGGACACGAGGGGGAACATACAAACTCTCCACAGATAGGTTTCGGTACCTTCTTGCTAACCACTACACCACTTTGCCCCCACCCCCCTATAAATAATAACCCAGTCTTATAAAAAAAAAAATCCCTAAAAATTGAATTAATTGGCTACCTTTAGAATTCTTTGTAAAGAAAAATGTATCCTTGTTAAACAAATATTATCCAAAATGTTACTTATGTTTCTTTAGGACAATTCAAAAGCTTTCCCCAATTGCCATGGTACTCTGTCAAGGAGAATAAAGTTTCTGTAGCAGCCCTCGGCATCGAACAGAAGTGCAGGGAGTCACCAAACCGCTGTAGTTGCTTTCGTTACTTTTTATTCAAGCACCTATAAATCATCAAATAGAAGTATAACCACTTGTAAGTGTACTGCATCTCCTCATAATGAACTGTAGCACATTGTCCGTGAAGTCCGTACATACCTGTGGAGGAAATGATATTATGCAAAGATGATCACAGTTTAAGTAAGAGACTAGCAATTGAATAAAGATTAAATATTATTTCACAGGCTAATGTTGGGTTTACATTTGATTCACACAGAGCTTTCCTACTCTCTCTTTTTTTTGTTTTACATGTAATAACGTTTGCAGAATGGTCACCGATAACTAAATCTGCTGAGCAGTACTTTGCTTTAATCTTGAACAGTGAGAACAGGCACTTACACCTACATTTACATCTCACATAAATTAACCACTGGTCTCTGCTGAGGTATTTGCAATGCCTTTATTTAATTTAATTTTTTTTTTTTTTTTTTTACTGAAATATACTGTTATGAAATTTAAAGTCCATTTACAGCTTCACTGACAGAAATAGACTTTTTTTTTAAACATGGTCATGCATTACACCATTTATAGTTTCTTATAGATGTACACAGCACCAGAGATGTAGCCATGCTCGTGCTCTGACACCGCTCTCTCCCAGTCCTTCTCCACAGTGACTTCTACACAGGTCCACAATTCCTCTTCCTCCATCTGCTTCAGCTCATTCTCCAGGGCAACTTTGTAATCAGCATTATCACGGTTCCCTCTGGTTGTCATGCAAATGTAGCCACCTAGTGTGTAGCAGGGGACAGGGCAATGGTGTCACTATGCGATTAAAAACATAAAAAGGCAGGAAAGACATTTACAACCAAAGTGCTGGGGACTTATTTATAACAGTTGCATGATTTGTACTTCTACTTTCAGTGAATAATAAGCCCTTAAATATGATATGAAATTGACATTTTTAAACATAATATATAATATAGAAATCCAAACCCAATGAAATATTTACAAGTTACAAACAAGCATTGCATAATCCCACTGAGAACAAGAAAACGTTCCTGTGATTAGCATTTTTACCGGACTAGCATTTATCGCACTGAAAGACGATGGACCCGGGACAGCAGTTTTAACTGGTGACTTTATCCGACGTACAGTATTTATGTTTTTCACAGAGAAAAGTGCTCGGAAATGCCTTTGCGTTGTGATGCGGGATTTTATTCAAATACCCACAAGGACGGTGTCAGTTTATTTAGGTTTCCTACAGATCCGGAGTTCAAAGTGGGTGAAACCGATCAGACGCAAAGGTGAGGGTGGCTCCCTCCTCCACCTCTCGTCGGATCATTTTAAAACAATAAAAGGACTATGTAAAAACAACTATCTTGACAAATAAAAGTGCCCGGGTCTCCAATACAAATAATAAACCATGAGCAAAATTTTATTTTGCAATGGATGATGTGCATGTGGATCCGTGCTTCTGAACCTGCACTTCTGTATCTGCTGCTTCCATATTGTCAACCACAGCCTCTACACCATTCTTGCCATCAGATATATGCACAAGTCCCCATAAAAATCCGTCAGGTTCATGTAAGTTATACCTTAAGTTAAATCAAATTATAGAACTACATCACAATATTTCTATTTATCTAAATCATCAATACTATAAGCAAAGAGTGAATGAAAAACAATTTTTTTTATTCTAAAGAGAACCAATTTTATTTTATTTAAAACTAAAATCCATCTTGTCATTGACAACATCTGACACTGACTCCCTGGATTCATCTATCCAGGTCTCTTGTCCTGGTGCTGGACAGTCTTTAAAAGCAAAAGATATAATACGATGTTGTTTGCCCTGGAAAAGTAGAGCGAGAGAAGAGAGGGGTGGGATGGGCAGGGGGGGGTTGTCGCGAGTGCTTTCACACTGCACCAAGAGGACTCGGTTCGATTGGGAGCAAATTGTTGCATTTATAATTAGTTGAAAGGTCTGCTTTCACGCTGTGATTTCTTTGCGGAGCGAACTTTTGGAGCAGCGTCATGTGGCTGAAAGAGGCGCTCGTCGTTTGGACAAAGTAGGGTTAGGGTAAGTCCCTCCCTCTCCCATGTTTGTTTTGGTTTGGAGGGGGCCAGTGGTCATTCAATGAGAGAAGCTCATTGAATGACCACTGGCCTACACTGGTTCTGGCCTAAATCATAAATGTTACAAAACGCTAGTCATTTCTAACAGACAAAGTCGTTGGGGATCGTTAAAGTTCCCAGGTCAGTTCAGAACAATGTCATGAAAAACTTAATTTTTATGCTTCAAGATTTTTATGCTTCAAGATCGCTGACAGACAATCATCCAATCATCATGTCCCAGACACTGATGGGCGGGACAAAGCCCAGCATTCATCCAATGACCGTCCTGTTTCGATCGATGCTCATGCTAAGCGCCTGTGCTCCGTGGCGCTGCAGAGAGAAGTCGTGTCAGTTACCGGTGATAAGTAGCTGATTCTGAACAAAGGATGAAAGTATTATAACGCATTATAAGTTATTATAATGCATAAGTATTATAATACTTTCATCCTTTGTTCAGAATCAGCTACTTATCACCGGTAACTGACACGACTTCTCTCTGCAGCGCCACGGAGCACAGGCGCTTAGCATGAGCATCGATCGAAACAGGACGGTCATTGGATAAATGCTGGGCTTTGTCCCGCCCATCAGCGTCTGGGACATGATGATTGGATGATTGTCTGTCAGCGATTTTGAAGCATAAAAATCTTTACATTTTTTATTCCGTTGTTCCGAACTGACCTGGGAACTTTAACAATCAGAACAACAGTTACCCGCCATAAGGTAACCCCTTACCCTAACCCCCTTCTACTTTGTCCAAACGACCAGCGCCTCTTTCAGCCCACATGACGCTGCTCCGAAAGTTTATTTCGTGAAGCAACCACAGTGTGAACGCAGACCTTTCGACTATATAAATGCAAGGAGAGAGGTGGGAGGGTTGTCCCTAAAATCAGGGACTTAAAGTTGCACTAAAGTCTCTGATTCTAGACGGACGGACAAACGATCACGATCACATAACCCCCGCCCCCCTCGGCGGAAGTAATTAAGGCAATGAAAACATTCTGATTCTGAACATCACCCGTTCAGGCAGATGCATTGCTTCAGATAAATTTGTGGGCGTAATTCATGGTGACAAACAGGCATGCTATGTTCAGCTTCTCGCCTCTCTCAAATAATTTGATGTCATATTCTAGGTCTTTGATGGCTGCCTGTAGTTTATACCTCAGGGCCTGATTTGACCTGCTCTCTCTGAACCTTAGGAGCATACGTAACTCATCATTTTTCTTGGCCCGCTCTTTCCACAGTTGCTGAAGAATTTCATTCTGTCTCTCCTCTGTCAGGAATTGCTCCTTCACCAGGGTCTCCTCCTTCTCCTTTCGCTTCACTTTCTTCTGCTTCAGAAGGTACTGAGGTACTTCCCCGTAATCCTTCTTCTCCACGTATTTGATATCGGTAACTGCTGGCTTCACCGTGACAAACACTTTTTTCCTGGCTTCTTTCACAAAGTCTCTGGCCAGATGAATTATCAGAGGAACGGATTTGGAAATCGTCGTAACAGCAGTATGAGACTTTCTTGGACGTGCTATAGGTAACATTCTGGATGCTCCAGAATATTTTTTGAGGTAGTTGGCTGGGGAGGGCTTCTCTTCCATAAATGGCCCTATTGTCCTCATTTTATGCTTTATCGGCTGGTCAATTGGTGGGAGGCGGACTGGTCGCACATTGGTGGGTGGGATGCTTCTGCGTGGGCTCTTAGTGCTAATTGGGCACACAACTTTCACCTGGGAGACTCGTTGAAGGCCATTTGGAAGCTTTTTGTTGGGCAGCACTACATTGATGGGCTTTGCTGGCATCTGCACCATGCAGAGTTGACTAACTTGACTAGTGGGTTCATGTTCCATGGGTTGATTTGTTGTTTTTGCCTGAACTGGCTCAATGAGCTGGACTATTGATGCAAATTTCACTTATACAGGAACCTGACATGTCAACATCAAAGGATCACTCTTTGATGTTGGGATAGGGTTAAACAGCATTTAAAGCCAAATATGCTTTATACCAATCTTTTCTTTGAAGATCATTGTTGCCTTTGATGGAGAGAACACTGATGACAACTGGCTTCTTCCAGAAAGTAATCAGCTTCTACCTTCATGTAAGGTTTAGCAATTAGTATTCCATTGCTAAATATAAGCAATTTCCACCTTGAAATCAATAAAGTACAGATGGTCCTCACTTAACGGACTTGGAGTTACGACGGGTTTTCAGAAATTTAAAAGTACAGGTATATGTTTAGCGACAATGAATCGCTGTTACAACAAGCTGAATGCACTGGCTGTGGAGTTGTGACTGAGTATGTACAGTACATATGCACAGTATGAAATATAATTTTTTTTTGACCACACAATGTCAGCCAACTTGTTGGTCAATGGGGGGTTTCATTTAACAAACGTATATACGCCGTTAAATGAGGATCAGTTGTATTCTGCTTCTGATAATCTCTCCCTACTGACAGACTATGGACCTCAGTCTTTTAAAACAGTTCTTCTTCTTTCTCTTTCGGCTTGTCCCCCATCACGGGTCACCATAGCAAATCAACCTTCAAGTCAATGGAATGCTTAATTCTGGAAACGTTTTACCCTGGGTGCCATTCCTGATGCAATTCTCTCTCAATGTGAGGGAGAATAGCCAGTATTACCTCTTCCAAGGCGAGAGTTATGTGTTATAATCCTGGATTATGGATCACTTTGAAACTTTTGGTAACATTGCAGTCAATGGAGCTTCAAAAAGTGTTCCTCAATATCTCAATAGACTGATGTTTATGGAATTTGACAGTCATGTAGAGTGGATCTGGATCTGCAATCTGGATCCGGATTGGATCCAGATTGCATGTAAAGATACTTTTTTGCTCCCCTTCATTTAATGGTCCATAACTAGTTAGTCAAAAAAGTTTCACAATTGTACCAAATTCAAGATTAAGTGATGGAAGACATGGAAGACAAGCCTGTCCTGGAAGACTGAATAACTGTCCTTTTCCTTCTCTTTCTCTTTTGCTCAGAATTCTTAAGAAAAGTCAAAATCATTGATTTCTCCATACCGGACTGCGCAGCAAGATCCCAAAATCGAACGCTATTTTCGATTGGCCTTTTGGATCCATGATTAACAGCTAAAGAGAGCAAAGCGGAAGAACCCGCACAAGAAGCGAAACATTTGCACAGTCTTTCTCCTTTGGCAGGTCGACTTAAACTGAACCTACACGGCTAGACTCCGCCTTCGTTCGTGTGTCTTTGGTTCGCCGTGGCTCCACTCATGTGTTTGAATTCTGAAAATCTGTTCAACTTCCGAGGTATTTTAAACTGGGTTTTTTTGTTTGAGAGCTGACGTTCCACTGTAAGTGGTATTGCACAGAAGTTAAAAGTCTTCCCTCCTGGCATGTACATGCACATGCAGGCCTTCAAATCTGAAATGCATAAAACTGCATTTAACTCTATTTATATGTGACACAGGTAATGTCCTTTTAACTTATTGGAATGAGATCCTGCTTCCTTACACTGTGCATTTGGTATAAACCCTCATTTTGAAAACCAGATTTCGTCTGTTGCCAAGCATTTACTGTAAACCCAAAATACATACCGTACATTATTTATTATAGAGGATGGGATGCGAAGCTGATCCACATCACACATTTCCAAGTGGACTGATTCAAGAAAACATTATGTATAGTTGTGCACGTCAACCATTTTATATTTGTACACATATACAATTTTAATATGGATACCATGCACTGTTCAATAAATGACACCCAAAAATTAAATTTGCGACACCATTACAAACAACAAACATTGTCTCACCTGCTTTGGCAGCCTTGCACAACTCTCTGACCACATGAACCGGGACCTGCCCGACACTCAGCGCTCCAACAATCACAACCACATCAAACAAACCTGCAGGAAATGAAGTGGGGTGAGGTGGAGGAGTGACAAAGATAAACAAGCTTCATCAATTAATGAACCCTAAAATTACCCCACTGGACAGGTATTGGATCCTCTCCCAGCAGGCACTGCTTCAACTCCTGGTACAACCCACCCTCTTTGGCCAACTCCAACATTCTCTCACTTCCATCAACACCCACAAAATGTCTGAATCCATGTGTCTCCAACTGTTTCAGAGACAAGTGGTTTTCAATTAGTCATATTGGTCCAATAAATTAGACAAGCTAATTAAGATGCCACAAGGTCTGTGATGTCCTAAATGATAGTTCTAAGAAGGATCTTCAATAAAACTTGTAATTCAAAGAAACGTGTAATCCCTGTCACTTGTGAACAATTAAAAAGAAAAGAAAAGTCAAAAGTTGTTGAAATTATTTTATATTTTCAGTTGAATAACGCTAATATCCCGAGTCGAGGTCAGCCGCTCCCCTCCCCCACTGTAATCAACGCTTTCCTCTCCTGAGGAGCCGAACGGTTTGCAAGAATTTGTTTTGAGGCCGACCGATAATCCTCCTCCATGGCCTCTCCGAAAATAAATGATTTTCCTTTTCATGAAAGGAAAATTTATATTCAAAAAAGGTTTTATGAATTACTTGATTCGACAGATAATTCAGTTTTCGTTTGTCCAGATTCTTAGTGATATGGAGTCTGACCTCTATCGTGTGAGTTTACCTGCTTTGCCACCAGTCCTGTACCACAGGCCAAATCCAAGACAACAGCTGCTTCATGGTCACCGCTGAAATGGGTGGAGATGGTCCTTGCTGCCAGACCTGGTGCCCGGTAGTCCAGCGCAGCCACATCCTGTTGAAATAGGTTTTAAGAAGGGACAATGTCTTCAGCCACTGATGAAGAAAACGAACACAAGGAGGTATCTGAACATTTTCATTCATAAAAACATCTATTAGAAACATCCGGGATCTTGTCCTTTCGGTCAAGACGAAAGGAGAGAGTTGGAACGTAGATTGACTGGTAAATCGAGAGCTTTGCCTTCTGGCTCAGCTCCTTCTTCACCAGGACAGACGGATGCCCCGTTCCATCTGTCAATCTCACTCTCCATCCTTCCCTCACTTGTGAACAAGACCCCAAGATACTTAAACTCCGCCATATCAGATATCAGAAAAGGCATGAATGCTGCAATAAAACCACGATGGAAAGGCCAAAGACATGATTTTATTGTACAGTAAATCAGCTTTCTTACCGCATCGTAGTTCTCAGCCCAGGAGTCGTAGAAGTTGACCTTTTCTCCTAATGATGAGCTTTTATGACTTGATAAGATATTTGCTCTCACATTTGCAAATGTTTTGTCAGCTGACATTGTTTATAATCTATTCCAAGATGGAGAAGATTAAGAAATAAGATTAGAGCATTGACTTCATTCAGGTGCACAAAAGGAATAAAGTCCAGATTCAGCGGCATACAGTACTTTAAGGTACTAAAAGGTTCAAACAAAACACATCTACCCAAAAGAGTTGTGTTTTTACCCCTTCATTAAGCTTTGTGGACTAATATTTTTGACTTAATGAATTTATTGTTTTCACAGAATCAAACAACAGTGATCACATAATTGCTTCTCAAATACGCTGGCGGAGATGATGACGCTCCTCGGAGCCGCTAAACTGAATGCTATTTTCAGTTGGACTTTCTTTACTGAATTCTTATTTGTTATAACTAATTTACAGGAAACATTCTACACAATAAAAACAACAACCAAATACTAGTATTTTTATGTTATTTAAAGACTTTATCATTACACCCACCAAAGAGGAAATGTGATTTTTGGTGCTGCAGGAACAACATGTCGAGGATTATTTGACCTTGGTGGAGTTTGCTATCTGAGTGCAAGGTTTATTTATGGGGAATGACTCAAACAATTTTAATACTTCAATAATTGCATTCTGACTGTCTTCAATAAAATGCAAATGAAGATGAGGAACTTGAGCATCTTAATGCATGTTGGTATAATGACTTAAGGATATTTGAAACTTTGAATTACGCTGTTTGAAGCCTGCGGTTGCCTGACCTCCTCTATGGTTATAAAATATGTAACTAGCATTTTTCTTTTTACTTTACAGATTTGCATGAAATAAACCTTGCGCCTTCTATACTCTTCTGGCTGTTCACCAGAAGTCCACATTTTGTTGCCCCAACTGTACACCATGTTTTTATGGAACATGCAACAGCATGCTTTGCGTAAGAGCACAGGATCTACTGTACACTCGCACTTTAGCATTAATAGCAATGGCTCCCTTCCCACGGTAAGAGTCGTCACGTCTTATTTGGTTTTTGAGTTCCTATGAAGAGTTGTTGATTCAGTTTCTATCACACGAATCTCGATTCCCTACCTCTCTCTGCGTTTTCCCGAAACACACAAACACACACGCACACACACGGACGGACAATTTCGCTTTAAATCGAAGGAGGCGTGCCTTGGTCCAAAAATCTCTGCGCATGCGCAGTGGCGTCATTTCAAGCTGCTATTCGCGCTCCCACCTGTAGAGTGGGTAGGAGTCATAACAAAAAAAAAAAAGTATTCTGGATAGTCTTCCTAAAGCTACGAAAGTTATCACCGAGCGATAGTAGTAATACTTATAGTTCTTTGAAAGCCACATACTTCGATGCGACGCGTGTTACCATGGAGATATCTCGAGAGTTTCACGGTTTCCGCGACTTGTTTTGGTCCGTTTTCGTGGCATAGCTGTTAGCTTAGCATCGGTGTTCCTAGCAAAAAAAAAAAAAAAGACAGCTCGTCCGCCTCCGAGCCCTGTCGGACGGCAGGCGCCCGGGACTTCTGCTGCTGGTAATGGGCCGCGTCCGTTCTGCTTTCCAGCTGTGCGGTGTGTTCGATAAGTAATGTTCACGTCCAGTTATCCAGCTTAGCGGTAGCTTGGCACTTCCCAAAATGAGGAATGTAGTTCCTGCGTGCATCCTCGTGTACCTTGGAATGTTTCGTCATGAAAGCAGCGTTATTTTTAAAGTGAATATCCTTGATTTTTCTTTTCTTTAGGGTTCTCTGACCTTTGAATCAACCCTCAACATGTCTATCCTCGGATTAAAGAAGAAACAGCCGAAGACTTTCAAAGTCAAAGTTGTTACGATGGATGCCGAAATGGAGTTCAGTTGTGAGGTATCGATTTATTTCCTTAACCCTACAACTTAAAAGGAAATGCATCAGTGAGTGGAAGATGACCCTTTTTCACGACACAACTGTGTTTGAAGAGCGTGTAAAGGTTTCTCAGGAAGGGGTTAAGCGGATGTTCATTAGCAGCTACGTTCTTTTTGCATCCAGTCAACATTTCTCCTCGTCAAAAGCCTCTTGGATGAGGAGAAATGGCTTCAAGCTTGATGATGATGAATATATTTATTAGATAGAATGTTAGAGTACAAGTACAGTCACACAGTAGCATGTATTACAGTACAAATAAAGTCAAACATCCTGTCTAAGAGGAGCATTTCAAAAAAGCCCTTGCGGTCTTGTTTCCGTTGAAAGTCCTTCGTACATAAATCATCCACAATTAACAATACAAATTTAACAGTACAAATAAAAATAAAACCAATATTAAATTACTCAATTGAGTGATTGAGCTTCTCCTACAAGTCCAGTTAACTTTATTCAACACAGACATGATATGGATGAATCTCCGAAGACACGTCAGTAAATGACTTGCATTCGGATTTTAGTCCTAAAGTTTCAAGTGGTATCCTTCATATATAAAAAAAAATCCAGAGTTAATATTTTGTGAGCTTGTAATATTTTCAGGAAATGGATACTGAAGAACATATTAATAACCTGTCTCTCTTTTTTTTATTTATTATTATTGGCTTTCTCAGGTGAAATGGAAAGGCAAGGACTTGTTTGATTTGGTGTGTCGCACGGTTGGTTTGAGGGAGACCTGGTTCTTTGGGCTCAGGTACACCGTGAAGGACACCCATGCCTGGCTGAAGCCTGAGAAACGGGTGAGAGAAGGAACAAACCGGCTAAAAGACCGTTCAGGAACACCTCCTCTTTAGAATCATGTGATTTAAACATTTGTACAATGCAGACGATTTGAAACATTTTCAAAATTAAATAAATTGATGAACAGTCGAACAGTCAAATTTTAGAACCCAATGTTGTCCGCGAGTCAAAAACTTTGCCCACCCCTGTTATAAACCATCCGAAATTTAGTAAATCCTCATATCTGAGAGGCCTTAAAGAGTTACCGTAAGTATTTTTTGCTTAATAAATTCATCAGTTAATTGAGAAATGAAATTGTCACGTAAATTTGTATTAAACTTAAACTGGGAGACTGGTCGAACCAACAAAATCTTATACATGTGCGCTTCTGACTTTTTTCCTACCTTTTATTTGGACTTTAAGGTTTTGGACCAGGAGGTTCCCAAGGACTCTCCCATCACATTTCATTTCCTGGCGAAATTCTTCCCAGAAAAAGTAGAAGAAGAACTTGTACAAGAAATAACGCAACACCTCTTCTTCTTACAGGTATTGTTGATTTTTTTATTGTTGCATTTAGATAGAAAGCTGAAAGAAACTTAAGTTCACTTGTTAATAAATATATGTCTTCAAACTTTTATAGGTGAAAAAACAGATTTTAGATGAAGAGATATTCTGCTCCCCTGAAGCTTCTGTTCTGCTGGCATCGTATGCTGTCCAAGCCAAGGTAATTATCTAAAGTTTGTGGTTTGGAGATTTTAAAAACTTTACCTGTATCTGTTTTCCATTTGTACACCTGAAATTCACTGAAATTAACCCTAACCCTAACCCTAACCCATTCATGAAGAAAAAAAAAAAAAGATTAATGTAAAAAGGCTTAAAAATAAAATGCTTTGATCAACTTGACATGAAGAAGCTCCGTGAGACCAACACATATTTTTTTTAAATGAGTCTTTTGTTTTTATGTAGGGTAACCTTTCATCACAGTGAAGTCTGTGGTTTTATTTCTTCCCCAGTTTGTTTCCTGTGTAATACCTGCCTTTCTCTGTCCGCCCTGCAATCTCAATTACAGTATGGAGACTATGACCCAAACTTTCACAAGCCGGGCTTCCTGGCACAAGATGAGCTTTTGCCAAAAAGAGTAAGTATTCAGTACTATAAGCACCTCTGATCTAAAGCCTGCTATGAGACTGTCTTTGTGTTTGTGTTACTGTATGTGAGTTTTCTGTGCTTATATTCCAGGTTTTAATGCAATACCAAATGACAGCTGACATGTGGGAGGAGAAGATCACAGCTTGGTATGCCGAACACAGAGGCATTGCTAGGTAGGACCGACACGCCTTCTGACATCCGGCGTGTAAAGACAATTTAACACAGGATTGTCTTGATGCATTACATTTCTTTTCCTTGTTTTTATATTGTCCGTGCAGGGATGAGGCTGAGATGGAATACCTGAAAATTGCTCAGGACCTTGAGATGTACGGCGTCAGCTATTTTGCAATTACTGTGAGTCTCGTTTTATTTTAGGAGGAGGTTTTATCATAAAGACTGGAAAAGCAAACATTTAGAACTTCTCCTAGCTGTCTCATGTCCGTTAATTGGATTCATTCTTTCAAAAATACTTGCACTTGTCAACTGCTCTTTAAGAAATACTACTGGTACATCATGTTCTCCAGCTAATGCTAGTTCCTCACGTGGCTCTGATGGTTTATCTTCCTGTTTCACATGTCCGCAGCAAAATAAGAGGGATACAGACTTGTTACTCGGAGTGGATGCTCAGGGGCTTCATATCTACAGCCCAAACAGCAAACTCAATCCGAACAAATCCTTTCCTTGGAGTGGCATCCGCAACATTTCTTACAGCGAGAAGGAGGTAACTGCAAGCAGCGACCTGTCAAACACCAAAGCTATCGATCCTTGTTTAGATAATATTAATTTGTCAGTTTCTTTTCACTTTGAAAGAACAGGAAAAGTAATGAAAAAACATAGATTGAATTTTATTTTTTATTTTTTTGCTCTCAAAGCTGTCCCACTGTCTTATAGACTTGAAGGGCATCACTGATCTCCAGTCTGTCAAGACTAAGCAAATAAAACAACAAATAGTCAACAGTGCAGAAGAGCTGACCTCTGTTATGTTACCATGTTGCAGTTCACAATCAAACCCCTGGACAAGAAGAAAGATGTCTTCAAGTTCTACTCATCTCAGCTGCGTGTTAACAAGCTGGTTGGTTTGCCTATTTGGTCACACAAAGGTTAAATTCCAGCCAATCAGAGTTCTTTGAATTAAGACGTTCCTGGTCTGTGTGTGAAGATCCTGCAGTTGTGCATCGGTAACCATGATCTCTTCATGAGGAGGAGGAAGGTGGACTCCATTGAAGTGCAGCAGATGAAGGCTCAAGCTAAAGAGGAGAAGGCCAGAAAAAAGGTCAGTCATGTCTCTGAGATTAATACTCCAGACTATTCCAACCGGAGGCAACAGACTGAGCAGGGATTCCCAGACTTCTGTCTCCTCAGACACTTCCTCCAACTCTTCCGGGGGGGGAGGGGGGGGGTCCTGATGTGTTCCCAGGCCAGCCGAGAGACATAGTCTATCCAGCGTCAACGGGATTGAGGAGATCCCCGAAGCATTCTCTCCACCGCCCAACGATATCCCCACATACTTCAGGCTAGAGATATTTATTTGATGGTGGTTGATAATATGAAATGACTTTCTTGTCCCTCGTCTAGATGGAGCGCCAAATCTTGGCGCGGGAAAAACAGATGAGGGAGGAAGCAGAGCGGGCAAAGGAAGAGATGGAACGGAGGCTTTTCCAGCTGCAGGATGAGGCACGGCTGGCCAACGAGGCGCTGGCAAGTTGTTGAATCTTTCAGGCCGTTTACGCAAACATTCCTGTTATTGATTGCATGACCGGAAATGGGAGAAAATTATCAGTAGGAAACTTCCAAAATGATCAAATTAGTTGTTGTTGTTTTTGACAATATGGTTGAGCTTGACCAGGTTACAAGAAAATTGAAATGCAATTTTATAATTTGGTGTTTTATTTCGGCGTTTCAGCTTCTCTAGATTTCAATGACATACAACAATAAAGATGTGAGATTAACCAGACCCATAATAACAGTTAAGAGAATATATAACCGCAAAACAATCATTTGCTAGAAATATGATGTAACATCTATCGATACGTGCTCTGATAAGAAGAATGTAAGAATTAAACTTGGTAACACCCTGAGGTTTGGGTAGTTAAATTCTAATTAGGACTAAACAGGGTTCTTTGATTTCTAGTTGGCCAGCTTGCCCAGACATTTAATCTCAAGAGACTTCCTGGTTGAGGAAACGTTGAATTAAAAAATGGAATTTTATCAACCGTTAAGGAAAATTAAAAAGCCTTTCAATCTCATAATAATTTGCAAAACAAAGAATTGGTGTAAATCTGTCACAATGCATTTTGTCCAGCTGCGGTCTGAGGAAACGGCTGATCTGCTGGCAGAGAAGGCCCAGATCGCTGAGGAGGAGGCCAAGCTGTTGGCCCACAAGGCTGCCGAAGCTGAGCAGGAGAGACAGCGGTTAGAAGTCACTGCGATGAAGACCAAGGAGGAGAAACGGCTGATGGAACAGAAGATGAGGGAGGCGGAGCAGCTGGCCGTCAAACTGGTGGAGCAGTCCGAGAGGAGGTCTGGAATCGCCTTGGTTACTGCTGTGCTGCTTAATGATTGCTTCACCTCGAGCACTTCTTGGAGTGGAGATGGTTTCACCGATGAAGTGCTAGTATGATACCGTAGTCAGATTCATGACCTGCCAACATTCAGCACTGCAGCTGTTTAAAAACACGGTTTCTACCGATTTTAAATTAAAATTCATTTGTTTTTCAACGTCTTATTCACAGTGGAGATGTAGAACGTCACATATTTTTTCCTGCTCTGGCACAAAAACGTCACAATTTGCCTTCAGCGACAGATTCTTAAGTTTGGCCACCTTGTACAATGCGAGTTATTGGTTTCTTTATATGAAACCGATAACTTGCATTATTTGAAGTCTGTTCATTTTCATATGGGATAATGTCACTTCACTGTTCACATGATGCCCTTTGAATGGTTGTTGTTAATTGTTGCGTCCCTATAAACAGAAAAGCACACTCTATCCTGATTATAGTCTGCATTGATGCTGCTTCTGTCTCCCGGCCGTCTTGACCTGATTAAACGTGCGGGTCCAGGTTGAAAGAGGCCGATCACCTGAAGCAGGACCTGACCGAGGCGAAGGACGCTGAGCGCAGAGCCAAGCAGAAGCTGCTGGAGATCACGAAGACGACATACCCTGTACGGTGATGATGGGTCTTTTGGCAAAAGGGGGCATATAGGGGATGCCCTCGTCTGTCTGTAGGCATCAGGCCTGCTCTATCTCCCCCAGGAGCTGATAGGATTTAGTGAAATCTCAAAAATATTTTCGAGCTCCGGCATGTTAGAGTTCAGGCCTGTTTGCTTACAATCGACCTGTGATGGGACAAAGAACACAAAGTAGTCGTTGGGATCTGAGTCTGGAAACGCGTTTGTAGACGTTCTTAAAGGTTTTGAGTCGATATCTGAGAAGAGGCTTTCCAGCGAGCCTGATCGGTGGCGCTTGGTGTGTAATCTTACTTTGCCTGCGCTTTTAGCATCATGAGTTTAATAATGAACACGACCTCCTTTCCCCCCCCTTCCAGCTCATAGCAGCCTACTCTACTCCTCCTCCCCCTCCTCCCCCTGCTCCCCCTGAAGCACCAGACTTCGCCTATGAATCGACATCTACGCGTCTCGACTTCAAGGACTCCGACATGAAAAGGCTGTCCATGGAGATTGAGAGGGAGAGGTGATTTAAAAACGCTTTATTGATGCTATTTTTTAGGAAGGTCTGCCCGATTGAATGCTGCTGTGCGTAAATTCAGGCTGGAGTACATGGAGAAGAGCAAACACCTGCAGGACCAGCTGAAGGAGCTGAAGACGGAGATCGAGTCTCTGAAGCTGGAGGAGCAGCAGCAACAGGCCGGCCTCTACAACCCGCGCAGCGAGGCGAGGGGATACGTCCAGGAGACCGTCTACGAGCCTCACAGCAACGTACGTACGCCCCACGCTCTTATTCCTCTTATTCCGTGAACCCCGTTCGTCTGGTGGTCAGCCATTGTTCTTCAGGGGCTCTCGGAGAGGCTATAAACCAGTAAATGTAGTTGATGGGTAATAACATTTTAATAAGAGGCTTGTATAGACCTTAACTGACTTGGATTATATTAATCCAAGTCAGTTAAGTCAATCAATATCCCATTCAATTCTACTATTTAATATACCGGCAGTAGATATAAAAACTCACTTTAATACCCGGTTGTGATCTTCACAGCATCTAATGGAAGCTTGCTTTGCAGAGAAACTCTGCATACATGTCTCAGATGGCCTATTTTGAAGAAGTGTGATCCAGCGGATTGAGACGAGGATGGAGGACATGGACGGGCTGGACGGGCTGGACGGGCTGCTCTCTTTCATGCTTGTTTGTTTTTTTATTGTTATTATTTTACTTGGCTGATACTAACAGACTTGCCTTCATTTTGGCTGTGGCGCTTCTGAAAGACGGCCGCTTCAGGGTTGCTGGCGCATCGGCCACTCTGCAGCCCCTTCAGCGTCTTTGTGTGTACTGAACACATTAACATGTGTAACACTGATTCAGGATGTGATGCTGATGATGGATGCGTGAATGGGTTTTGGTTTCCTGACTCTTTTTGTGGTTTTAAGTGAGGCTTGGCTGTAAGATGTGGAAGAACGGCTTAATGAAACATTACGCATTAAATACTCCAAGATTTGGGACAGAGATTTAATATTAATTTGTCACAAATCTGTTTCAGCAACATTTCTGTGTCACGCAGCTAATCCATGCTTTTCAGGCTGTGGGAAATTCTGAAAAGTAAATGTTAAAATTTTGTAAATATGGATGCTTTCGGTCCTTTTCTTTCAAACGAGCAGTTTCTCAAAGTTGGCTTTTAAAAACAGTTGAACCCTAACGCAAACATTACAAAAATATATTGTTAAATGTAGCTTTGAACCCTAAAGCTGTTATTATGTGAGAAAGAATGTCATGATCTTTCTCTCAGAAATAATCTATTAAAGTACAACTAGCCATTTGAAGGGCGGCGGCGATGAGATGACGCTCCACAAAACGTTAAGCCGTTGTTCAGCGTTTGTGCTCTTTCATGTTTGTTGTCTGTTAGTTGGTTCATTTTTGACTGTCAACAGCAAATGTGCCTTTACTGTTCATAGTGCCTCAAGGTTAGTTAATAGAAATGTATTATACAGCTACAGACTTGAGCGTTGTCATTTCAAATGTTTTATTTTGTGCTATAAACTCTTGATGTGCCTTGAACTTTATTTTGTATGACCTCCGCTTCCTTTGATGCCTTTGTACTCGTGTTTTAGGCTTAGGGCGACCTTGTTTGGGGTTGTCGTATGGATTTGTGGCTTTTCTTTTTTCTTTTGTGTTCCTCCTCAGATCAGCTTCTCGGGATGAGTGTTGGACACAGTCATTGCATTTAGATCCTGATTTTGCCCCTGGGATGTTTGGAATAATATTCATTGACCTTTTCAAACACTAATTTCATTTAGTTTTAATAAGTGATAGAGGCTGGTGACCTGAGTGAACTTTATTCTACCACATCCCTCTAGAGGGGAGCGATTCCTTGCCGGATGTATTTGTTTTATTCGGAGTGGCCTGCTAGACTGACTTGATTGTGGTGAAAATTAACCTCCGCATGACTGTTACAAAATTTGAAGTGTGTGAATGGTAGCGTCTGACATCCAGTCAGTGTTTCATCAGCCCTTTGCTGAAGTTTTCAGTTTTCGTGTGTAACCTAATTTATTTATGCCATACATTATTAAATGACATTAACATACCCGATGTGCAATTTATCTATGCACAAAATAACTTGTCTCTTCAATGTGCGACATATTAAAGGTTTTACTGACATCTGCCGTCCTTCCAGCGTTGGGGATTGTGAAATTATATTAATTGGAGCATTTCGCATTATGAATTGAAACTAAATCTTTGTATGAACTGTTTTAGCATTTAGAACAAACGTATACGAGGTGTCTTAATGGTTTTTCTTTCTCATCTTTTGACAATTTATATTTCGTGAGTGTTTTATGATGTGACCTGACGCTCATTTTAAATATTTGATAAATAAGAACCAGGATGTGACGTCACAGCGTGCTGAAGGCCACAACGATCCTGGACCTGGTCTGGGAGGTAGAAAATAAACACTCGTTCTATTTGAATCAAATAAAATACAACACACTTCCAGTCTCAACTTTAGTAATTCAATATCATGAACACGTGACTGTACACCAACTGAAAATAGTGGGAGGCTGTAGATTACCAATGTGTTACAGACAGGATCAATCGCAATGTAATCCAAAATAATAAAAGGTTACATAAACTAATCATTTTATTTTTCTACATTACAAAACAATTCAAGCCTCGCCCTCACGCTCAAAATGTTGTTGTAGTTCATCTTGAAGACTCTTAATTTGGTTGCCATGGGGACCAAATGATGTGCATTCATTTCTAGGCTTCCTCGTCCTCGCTTCCCTCAAGGCTGCTGTCTGTGGAGTCCACTTCCTGTTCCTGCGCTTGTGTTTTTTCTGCGTGCTGCTCAGGCTCTGCAGCGCTGCAGGGCACGGTGGAGTCGGTCGTTTTAGCGCCCTCTACTGGCTTGGCGGAGTTCTGCTCGCCCTCTTTGCCTCCATCCAGGAAAGCAGACCAACCTTTGACCCGCTCCTCCCGCTCGCGTGTCGTCTCTTCCACCTGGTGCAAAGAGGATCCACGTGAAGGATGCAAACTCTACGGCTGAAGGGACTCGTGGCGGAGTCGCACTCACACGCTTGCCTTTTAAGTGTTTCGATGTATTTGGTTTACCTGATAGTCGGTCGTTCCATCCCACAGCTGAGCAGACAGCTGCCTTCCTCCAAACCAGCGGCCATTGAACGACAGAATGCACGCATCAGCCTGCTCGGGCTCCTTAAAGGACACCGATGCCACACCATCCGGGTGTCTCTGCGCACGCACACACACACACACACACACACCAGCGCTTTACACATCTCTGCTAACACAAAAATAAAGCCAAGCGCAAATGAGCCTGAACTCACGTCAAAGAGGATGACCTTCTTGACATCCCCAAACTTCTCACACTCTGTCCTCAGATCGTCGCGATACTCATTCAGCACCAGTGGGTCTTCCTATGGATGCCATGATGGATCAGAGATGAACACTCTCAATAAGCAGTGTGTGAGTCGGTGTGTGTGTGTGTGTGTGTGTGTCCCCGCACCTCAAAGTCACTGGGATGAAACATGTTCCTAATGATGACAACTTTCTCATTCCTCTTCCTCACTTCTCCTTGCTTTTCAGGCCTCCAATCCAGCTGTCTACAGGTAAACAGAGAATCAATAGAAACACACGTGGTGTGTTTAAAAACAAAGGTTTTACTATTTGCCTTTTCTTCATTCCAGCAGGGATTATGATTTATCCCTAGAGACGCAGCGGGATTTGTGGAAGATTCCATGGAAAGAAGAGCAGCTAGGATTTACTTCTGTTGCTGCTGCATCCGCTTCCTGTAATCTTTGTTTTTCTTCTTCTTCTTGCTGGCATCGTACTGGCCCTTCAGCTCAAATCGTGCTGCTTCCACGTGGATTCTGTAACCTCTGACCTCTGACTCATCAATCAGACGCATAGCCAATGGCACCGACTCCTTCTGCAGAGAATGACAAAAATATATCGCTTGACTGGAGCACTTTATTACTTTGTAACGATGGTATATTCAGTACGATGCATCCGTCATCTAGTTTTGGCGTTTGCCTGCCCTCTAGTAAGATTTTTGTGCTGCGTTTAAATTTACAGCTTTATTTTCCCGTCAAAAACACTTATTTTTTTCTTTCAACCTTATGAAAAGTGCAGGATGCAAATTTTGCAAGGAATGTGGAAACTATAAATAAAACCTTCGGTAAACAGAAGACTCAGATTTACTTTGAGATAGCAGCAGAGGCCATCTCCCTTCAGATTTCCGTCTTTGTCCTTGTAGAGTTTGACCTTGTACTCTTCAGAGACGGGGTCCCGCATCACAATGCCACATCTGGACATCATCTCCACAAACTCCTCTGTGCTGATATCGGGAGGTAAGCCTGGCAGAAGGTGGCAACAATAAGAAGTGAGTAAGAAATAGGCTGAAGAATCCAATATTTATTACTTCATAAGAAGCAACTGTCGTTGGCACCAACCTGACACGTAGACATTCGTGTTTTTATTCTCGTCAATATCAAACCATCCTGTGGAAACAAAAGAGAAAGCATCTATTTACAAATGTGGTGTACAAACCTGAAGTTTGGACCTTTTATATATCGGTCTGTGTGAACAGAGACGATGATCTCTATTATAGATGGTGAAAAAAAAGAATCACCATTAGTCACTTGCACGTTCCTGACTGCAGGAACACTACGCTCTCTCTCCTCTCTGACATTGAACTTCAGCTTACCTGGATCTGGTTTCCTCTTCTCCCCTTTCTGTTTAGCGTCTTTAGCCGGGGTCTCATGCTGTTCTGGGGTCAGCTTCTGGGTTGCATCTCCCGGTACCTTCATTTCTGGAGGTTTGCTGTCTGGGTCGGTGCTGCTCACTGCAGCATTGTTTGCCTCTGGCTCTCCGTCCTGTTTGAAACCATAGTTGGCCTGGTAGGCTGCAATGAAGTCTTCTGTTATCTAAAGAAACGAAAACAACCTACTTAACATTAACACGGACAATGCTGTGACCCGTTTTTACATACCTCATTGACGTTCTTGTTCAAATATCCTCCTGAGACCCAGACAGTTGGCATGTCCTCTGCAGTGGACACTTGTCCACTACAGAGGACATGCTAACTGGTGGGCTGGGTCCCAGGAGGATATAGCTAGCTAGTGTCTCTGCAAAAAAGAAATAAGTTTGCATTTAAGTCACCATTGATTTTTTTTTTTTTTTGCTGGCAGGTTAAAGTTTTGGAATGAAAGAATCGTCGATTTTAAGACATTATTGTTGCTATGCCAGTGCTCCTTCAGTCTGAAAATAATTACCAGTAGCAAAATTATTTTTTCTTTCAGTATATTATAATTACTCGATGAGAAAATTGTTTGGGATTTTAACATTGTAGTTTTCTGATTTTATTATCCTTATGAATTAATTTGTTTTGTGTCTAACCTAATTATTATAATGTTATTGTGTTTGTCAAACCTATTTATTCAAGTTATTATAATGTTATTAATGTTAGATCGCCTGAAGCAGCTCAACTTGTATCTGGATACATGTGACGGTCCGCTGGAAATAAAGAACCAAAGATATTAAGTCGTAATGTAGGGAAATAAAAAGCAGAAAGATCAAGAAATAGTCTTACTTTTGGGAACCAGGCCTTCTTTTCAAAGTCCCAGTCGTACACAGTCCCGTCCTCGGGGTCGGTGTAGGTGTTGCCGTCAGAGCCACCTTCACGTCTCTGGCCATACAGTTCCTGCATCTGCAGCTGCTCCACAAACTCTTTGTTTCCATCTTTTCCAGCACTCATCTCCAACAGAGAGCGAGATATTTTCAATATCACACAACTAATCAATATTTCGAACTTTTAGCATTAGGAACCTTTCTATCTCTATGGTGATGTGATTTTTGTGATATATTCTATTTGTTGCCAGAAAATGAAAATATAAATTAGCACCTTGACTCAATCTAGGTTAACTAATTCAGCCATTAAAAAATCAATCGTTTCCACATGAATATTGTGTCTCATGTTGCATCAGTTTAATTTACTGATGAATATTTAGTAAGTATTTGCACGTCGGCGCTTGATGGATAACAATAGCTCATATTAGCCAAACCAGCTAGCAACAACCGATGTTACCTTTTACAGCGACAGTTCTGGCAAATTCAGATCCGATGAGTTCGGTGCGAAGGTTAACGAACCCCCTCCCTCTTTAGGCCCATTCACATAAAACACGAGACTTCTGTATTTATATATAGTTACTGTTGGACAGATTATTAAATAAATTTTACTTAAAAACGATTCTCAACCCGCAGCACACTAGAGTTGACCAGCAACTACTTCCGGTGTCAAATTCCCACTGCGCATGCGCGGCAACTGTTGAAGACGCGCTTGGTTTGTACAACAGCGCTTTCTTCACGATGCTATTGCTAGCTGCCATAATGCAGAGACACACGACACCGAGCTATAACTCCGCCCTCTGTCTTATCGTAAAGCAAGCGCACTTATCGCAGCCAGAGAATATGAACGGAAACAGTTGTTTTTTTCTTTTTCCCCTGCATTATTTATTTAGACGCTACAGTCTTGTAAGATTTATATCAGAACTTAGTGTTAATTGTTTTTATTTATTTATTTTCCTTCTCATTCTTTCTTTCCTTTTGCGCATACAATTTTTATTAGTGATTTTATATTCCTCACTGTTAGCGTTCCTTCTATTTTGTTCTCTGAAGATGTGTATGTGTTGTGTAACGTCTGTACAGTGAGTTTGTACTGTGTCAATAAAAGAAATAAAAACAAAAAAACAAAAAAAACAAACTTCAGTCTGGTAAGGGAGTTGAGCGAAGGAGTCTGGTCCACACCCCGGATCACTAGGTGGCGGTATTTCCCCTTCCCAAAGGTGGCCAGCCGCCATTTAACACCAGAAGAAGACGTAAACGAGGAAGAAGACGAAGTAGCTAGCATTTAATGTTGCTATTAATAGCTAAGTCTGAGTCATTTAACTAACATTTGAACCCTTGGCATGGCAGATGGTAGTAATATTAACGCCGGGGCCCCCAGCCTCCCCCCGGGAGACCCGCAGCTGATCGCTATGATTGTGGAACATCTGAAGAGCCGCGGCCTTTTTGACGAGTTCCGTAGAGACTGTCTGGCCGACGTGGACACGAAGGTAAACACCGCAAGCTAGTAGCTACACTGCCTTCAGAAGTGACTGCTACTATTGATCCGTCCCGATCAAGCCTCCGATTGACATAATTTGTGTTTGATGTCCCATTAAATTTTGAATAAATGTCACTTATGTCTACGTTCAGGTGCAGCTACTGTACGTTTTCCATGTACGTAACGCTTTTGGCGGTTATGTAACTGTGTCTACGTCACTCTGTTCGTTGCCAGCCCGCTTTTCAGAACCTGCGACAGAAAGTTGACAACTTCGTCACGTCGCAGCTGAGCACGCAAGACTGGAACCCGTCCATCAACAAGAACCAAATGAGGAACAGCCTGAGGCAGAGCGTTGTCCAGTGAGTCCTACCTCAACTTCGGTTTGTAAATTAATTAAAAAAAGCAGACGCAGTGGAGTTCTCAAACCTAAGCTACTAAACCTCATCAAGTCAGGCTTCAGCTCCGTTTCACCATGTATGAAATGTCTATCAGAATATTAGCACTTATGCTATAGCAGCCTTTTCGTTATAGTTATGTTTTGTGTTTTAGATCGGGTATGCTTGAGTCCGGGGTGGACAGGATCATCACGCAGGTCGTGGACCCCAAGATGAACCACACCTTCCGGCCACACATAGAAACTGCCATCCATGATTTCTTGTCCGGCGACAGCAAGGAGGAGAACACTTTGAGTAACTCTGCGCTGGCCGAGCAGGCAGAAACACAGGAGGCCCCGTCTGCCTCTGGCCCCAAAAGCCCTTGAAGTACAGTTAGAGGATGTGGATGTTTCTCTCTTGCTGCAGGCACACGCCGTGGACGATCGCTGCGAGTCGGCACGTAATGTCCGGCTGTCTTTGCCCTTTGAGAGGAGCCCTGTCAGACAAAAACGGGGACAAAGATGCAGCGAATGTCCAGAATGTTTCACCACGAGACGTTTAATGTCTGGACCGTTCTGGACAAAGCTACTGCTGGAGATGTCGGACAATGGCGAGTGGAGCACTCTAAGACGGCCTTTTTCTATAAACCTGATTATTTTTTACTTTTGTGTCTGATGTCAGGCGAATCTGTGCATTTTGCAACATGGATTTCCTCCTGAGTAGTTTTTTGTATACGACTACGCATCGAGCTTTAATCTCTGTCGACACCGTTTCTGAATGAAGTTTATGTTTGTCTGCAGGTTTTTAGGAAGTATCTCAGTTGGTTAAGACATATCCAGTATGTATGTTGAAGTCTTTTTTTTTTTTACACCTTTTGGTGCATTTTTTCAGTGTAGAATTGATTTGATACATTGATTGATCTGGATCAGTAAACATCATGACTTCGTGATCCTCTTTGTCTTTCTTTTCCCTCTACCAGTGATAGGAGGAGGTTAAGGGGAATTGTTTCATCCCGAACTGGTGGGGGTCGAAGGAAGGAGGTCTCTAATGTGCGTCGAGTCTATCGCTGGAGCTCCCCATACAAGCCACTGAGACTGTTGTTGTTGTTGATTATCCAATAGGCCGTCAGGGTGCCGTCTGCCGGAAGCAGACGGCACTCGTTGGGTACAGTTTTTAGTTAACTTAAGCAGCCATATTTCATACAAACTCCAGATTCCAAGCTATGTTTTGTACGTTTTTATTGAAACAAATAAAGTAAATAAAGCAGGATGTCCCTGGACAGAGAGAAGAGTGTGAATTAAATCACTTCTGTCCCATAAAATCATTCTTTACACAAATTCTTAGTGCTCTGATGGTGAATTGATACTGATTGCTTTGCCAGCTACTCAAATATCCACCAATATAATAACTAAACTAACTAAAAACAGACTTCCTGTACCAACATTCACAGTCAGACTTTATTTGGTTAGGAAGCAAAGGTTTCCAGCTCAGTAGCCCTGATTGGAAGTGCAATAGAGGGTGGACTCGGCGACGACGGCATCTTTGGAAAAGGCCACAAAAAAAACACAAACACACATTCTGACTGGAACACACTTACTTTCACCTGCAGCCGGCCGGGATCTGGGGGGCCTCATTATGCTCATCAAGACAGTGGGAAAGTCAGAGGGTCTTTACAAGCCTTCTCACAAGGTTTGTAAAGCTGCTCCTCCCCTCCCGACAAATGATTCGTTGCAGCAAAACTGCAAAGTCGCTCACGTGTTCAACAGGAGGCTCCCGCTGCAGGCTTTTTAACCGCACCTGTTTGAACAGCACTTTGGTTTGTTTGAAGCAGGCCGAAGCTTTAAAGTCACCGGCGCTGTTGCATAAAACCTTCACAAGGAGTTCTTTCCATTTTTGTCAGGAGAAGGTGATTTTACAAAAGCCTTCATACCATTTTATAAACCCACATTTAATATACAGTGTAAAGCTAAAAGAAAGGTGCTAAACAAGAATGTTTTCGTCAAACATGTGCAATAAGTCTGGTCACAGTTCTGCTTCTACTCCCTGCGGCAACATTCTTCCCAGAGATCGGACGAGCGCCTGGTCAAAGGGCACCGGAGCCGGCTAAATGAAAGGGAAGAGGCGTTTCTTGAGGATATAGAGGACGGTGGCGAGGAAGAGGGCCACCGCCAGGAAGACGAGCAGCTTGTCCGTCAGCTCCCGCCGGTTGTACTTGAGGATCAGCTTCCTCCCCAGGTGGATGGTCCACGTCATGTTTTTAAACTCCTCGCTGGTTTCCTGCACCGTCCTGGAGGAGGTGGCTGCAGTGAGGAGGAGTAGGAGGAGCAGGGGGGGGGGGGTTAAAGGGTGAAGAAGAAACCGTGTGGGGTCGCAAACCTTTTCTACACAAACTGCAACCAGGACAAAGACAATCCTGTTTACCCAGCATGCCGATGGTGTCCTCCGTCTGCTTCACCTGCTCAGACATCATCCTGCTGATGGACATCAGACTCTCTGTGATGTCGCTGCTGCTTTCCACCAGGCTTTCTTTAGTCACTTTCCTGAGACAAATAAAGCAGACCAGACACCCTCCGGTTATCAGTAGTAAATATATATATTATATATAACATGAGCTTTCTATCATATTTTGTACACAAGTGGGAGTTTGTTTTCCCCAGCAGAGCAAAGCAGCACCTAACAATTAATGGTTTGTCTTTTCAATGAATTATTTACTGATGGGTTTTATATTACATTGCATTTTACCTTTATTTACTCTGACATTTTACCTGCCATCAACAGTTGATTAAACCATATTCATCACTAAGTCTACTTATATCATTTAGTCTGTTTTGACTGTGAAACAGAGACTGGAATCGTGTGAATGACAATGAAGACACTACATAAAGATGCCGTTGTTAATACGAAAGGTAGAACGGTCAGAATCACCCGTCTGCCGAGTTACAATCTTGGTCTGAAACTATCTTGAGTTTTCCCATCATTGTTTGCGCCGACTGATGTTAAGGGGTGATCCCATAACATCCCTTTATTACAGGAAGTTCTAATGGCTAGAGACGCTTTAATGCAGGTAATATTCAATGTCGATTTTCATCCACCTTTAGGCTGACTGACTCTTCGTTTTTGGCATGAAGTAGAGCCTCAGCAGAATTGTACTAACCTCTGTCTGGTGCTCTGGGTTTCTCCTCCACACAGCAGCTCATCCTTCTCCGCATTGTCTATGGCTAGTTTACAAGCTAGGTTAGCTTTTCTCCATACCGTCTGGTTGCTGGAACCCACAGAAAAAAGAAAAAAAAAGCTCTCTTGCGTCTGTATCTCATGCGAGTACATTCCGTTTAACCGCATCAGTTTTAATTTGCTGCTTGCATCTTGCGAGCTTCACATATGGATGTGCTGCACATGCTCTCGTACAGGATGAAAAACTGTCTGTAGGTAAAGGTAAAGAACCTCAAACCATAACCAAAGTGCTGATTTTGATAGAGTCTGATTCACTCACTGAAAATATTGGACTGAATTCTGGCATTTCAATGGGATTGATAATGTTGATATGATCAATGGTTCAAGGGAGTATTAACGCAAATGTTTTCAAACAGGCTATTTGCTCAGATCTGTGTGTGTTAACACACACACACACCTCAGCATTTGCTTTCGCTGACTCTCTCCTTCTGCCTGAATGGCAAGTCTATCAGTTTCTCCGTCCTGTTCTCTGGCCATTTGCTCCAAATCCTGACAACAAACAAACAAACAACAACAACAACCACCTATTAAAACGGGTCGCAATTGAAAACAAGAACCGTTTCAGGTGCAAATCCACATGCATGGATTGTGACGCCTGACCTGTATCCTCAGCCTGAGTTTACTGAACTTCTGTTTGACCTGGGAGTTGAGCTCCAAGAGAGTCGACTGAGGTCCATGACAATCCCTGATGTCCTGCAGGTAAAGTGCGCACACACACACACACAAACACAATATATATATATATATATACATAAACAGTCACTGATATTGTATTTGTGTTTAGAGGTGATGGACGGATAGATACTTTCTTTATCCCACAGGAAATTGTCTATTGTTTTTATTTGTACACATGTTGTTTAAACAATATTAAGACATTCACACAACCAAACAGTTCTAAAAGGGATTTGTCATTGTATTTTGTGTTACTTTAAAAAATAAATTTGTGTAGAAAATGAGTTTGGTACATAACACACACAATCGAGCTTCTCCACCAATTTTTAGCTAATAGTGATATCAACATAATGAACACAACACCAACAAATTTACTACACTGAAGTTTAATCAAGAGATAAATTTCCCGAAAACTATTTCACACAACTTCATTTAACTGTACTAAAAAAAAAAAAAAAAAAAAAATCTTAGCTCGCGTTAGCTTCACATCGAGCAGCTTGCTCTGCCTTAATTAACGGACACCTCTCTGTACTCAAACCGATACCGGCGTCAACTAAAAATAAATCAATAGACAAAGATAAACCATGTTTCAGATCTTACCTGAATTAGAGCCTTGATTTCTAGGTCGTATTTTATGATTTCTTGTCCACAAATTCGGACATGTACATCAGCGGAAGACGCCATATTTGTTTTTGTACGGCAAGCCTGGAGGCCCAATCAGCGTCGACGAACGAGGAGGAGGCGAACATTGGGGATATGGTTTACTGGGAAAAAAAATAATTTGGTGAATTGAAACGGCCATAAAGTATAAATTATTATATTACAGGATATAAATATCGTGCTGGAACATCACAAACTGTATGTCGATCTTCCGATGGTAAGTGCTGACTGAAGAGTGCTTGTTTTATTTGAAAAGGTTGTCGTGTCTTCTCACTGAAATACCATCAAGTTAAAACTTCAGGTTTTACAATGGATTTGGAATCTCACAAACACTGACTGCGTTTTAAATATGCCCTTTATAAACATTGCCCCGCAAAGGACTTTCTGTATGTTATGCTTAGTAAATTGCAATGACTGAAACACATCTTATTATTTATTTTACAAATTTTTATATACATTAAATATATCAGGAAGTAGGAACGATGTAAAATGGTTCACTAAGTATTCATTTTCATCGCAAAACACTCTAATGCCGAACTTCACGTCAAAATTTCTAAAGGTAATTTTCAGAGCTCATTAGTTCCATACCCTGCAAAATACAGATTCTTTCTCTCCTAATTTTTACAAGTACATGCAGTCTGTTGGTGTAGTTTGTGCTACTTCATTGCAATTCTATAATCCATATTTTAAGCATTTCCAGGTCGACATGTCGGCCCGTTTTAAACTAGGAACCAATCATCATGATGCATTTTGTTTCTGTCTTGACACAGGTCTCCACCCATTTCCATTAATGACATTTTCATATGCACTTCCCATTATTCATATCAAAAAGTTTGTATTAATGCAAATCACTTTTATCATTCCAAAACTCATTCAAACAGAAATTGACATCAGTCGGTGTCAGGTTCTAATGGTTTTATTATTTGATATTAAAATCAATAAACATAATCAGACTATTTTTGTGGTTACAAGCAAAACTGTGGTACCAACTCCTGGCTGATACAGAGAAATAATGATTTGAAAAACATAATAAAGAAAAAGAAAGAGGCACAGTAACACGAGAGAGAGAGAGAGAGAGCGAGAGAGTCGGGGCAGGTGTTGCCAGGATGTCGAGCAGCCAGAGACTAAATCTGTCAGAAGCTCTAAAACAGAGTTGAGTCGCTATAAAACAAACCAAAAAAGAAAACTCTTAGATTTCCACGCCTGTGCATAAAGTCACTCACTGTGCCTCCATGGAAAAACAAAAACCCCAAAAAAACAATGTGAAACAAAAACAATAAGATAAAACAAAAGTACAAACCCAGCACGACATTTATTACACAACATAAATATAACAACTGTCAATATATTGTATTTGAACAGGCATATATGTGAACTACAAATATAGACGTCATTGCTAAAGAGAGGATCAAGTTAGTTTCAGCAGGATACACGTTCTGCAGGTTTTTGCTTCTTTATGAAATTGTAATCCGTCAAAAGATCTATTATAGAGCACTTAGCAATGAAGTATAGCCTTCCTACTAAGAATGGGGAGAGGAACACACACAGGACTAACTACAGAAAGATCCCATGCTGTTGATCTAATCATAGAGGTTACCATACAATACCAGAAGCATCATAACAATGGCATGTAGCTGTGGAGCTCTGGATGGCCGATTCCGTCCACATCCTCTACATGTTTGGACTTGCATGGATTTCCTATAAAAAGTCTTCTTGCTGCGTGTTTTTTAACAAAACATATAAAAAAAAAACAGAAGAGATTTTGAGTTTATGTTAAACATCTCCAGGTGTTTTGGAAAATCTGGAGGATGGGTTGAAATCATTGCATTCTTGAATGCAGATACGTGTGGTTATGGAAAGAGGGGCGTTGTTCTTTGTTTTTTGTCCTTTGCTTAAAAAAGATCAGTCTGCAGAACAGGAAATGAACGCCACACCCCCATCTTTCATTGCAAGGGGGGGTGAGTGGTCTCTGCCCACCAGCCTGGCTAATCTCAGCACTGACGAGACAACTGTGAACCAAAGCCCTCTGGAGAAAAACAAATATCTCGTGCAGTGAACCCTTCCCAGAGAACTGATCAGATTTGACAAATTTACCCCCCCCCCCCCCCCCACCAAAGAACAGGTGAGCTGATTCCTAAGCTGAGCTCCAAGGCCGCGGAGCACCTGATCCTCCGTCCAGAGCCGTGACAAAAGAAGAGTTGCGTCACAGTGAGGGTTTCTTTGAAAGCCTGGCTTGAGGGCTCTGACCGCGACATCATGCTTCAATGGCTTCACAGACAATGATTAATCAAGTCACAATGAAAAGCTGCTTTCTTTTGACTGCCATTAAACATAAAGCAGAGAAAATAAAGTTACCGGATGGCAACGACTGGAGCTACTTCTTGTTGTATTCTTATGTGATTATACTTTATTTTTTAATTATTCTGACATACAATAAAAAAAATGAATAAATTATAAACTTGTTTATTTTATGTTGTCTAAGACGTAAGATATTGACCATTTGACTTAAATTGTGGAGGTCAGAGGATGATTTTGCTTTGTGACTTTTGATTCATGCCTGTGAAGTCTTTGATTCTCAATTAAGCCTGCTTCAGTCGAAAAAGCTACATAAAGCTATTTCCTTGCGTGCCCATTCACAGGAGGAAATAAATATCAAATAAATGGTGTGAACACTGGAGTCAGGGAAAAAGCAAAACATAATTTAGAAAATAAATAAATAAAGGTGCAACTTCTGACAGAGCAAAAATATCATTCCACAAAATTTATAATAATAATAATAATAATATAAAAAAAAGGATTTAGAAGAATAATCTTGGTCTTTCTTTCTGGATCCTGACAACAAAATTCTCTCAGTGTCCCAAACAAACTCCAACAGGAAGCAGAGCAGGAAACGCTCCGCCAGACACTTACATCTGTCTGTAAATGATCCTGCTGAGGAAGACTAGGGTACATTCATCAGCAAAGCAGCAGCAGCAGCAGCGTTGTACCTTGCTATGTCAGCATACAGTAGTGAAGCAGTCAGAAACACGAGATCAACAGAAGGGATAATATGGCTAATACAGCTTTCAACGCAGCCATGTTAGCACCCAGCCACAGGCAGATTAGCACCACAAGTTTACCTCCATGCTCAGTTTGTCTCGTCGTTCGCGTCCTGCGACTTAGTGCCAACACTGGCTACAAGGAGGGTCTGGCACTTCATAATAGTAAAGTTAAGAAATGGAAAGTTCTGTTTTCTTATGGTTGTTGTTTTTTTTTTCTTCTTTCTTTCTCAAAAAAGGTCAAAGCGGCAGCAGCATGGATCTCCACGTCCAATCCACAGACAAAAAAGACAAACACATTTCTCCTGACAAGGTAAAAAGTAGGCCCGATTCTCCTCTGCATCAGACACAGTGAAAGTTTGCTCTTCTCTACGCAGACGCACCAACAGTGGTTAGAAGCAGCAGCCAATACAGGAAACACAATAAAGTGGCGTAGTGGGCAGAGAAAGAGTGACAACGGGACCAGGTTTCCCCAAACATCGCTTCATCTGTCATTTATGCTTTGACTTTTTCTATCCACACATGACAAATGAGTTGTAGCTGCATATTATAGAAAAATGCTTTCATTAAATTTTTCTTCAGTTTCAAGTTTTGGGAAACTTGGTCCCGCGTTTCTGTCGGGAAATCCCCTCCAGACTGACAGAAGGTGCAGATTTGTGTTCTCATATATTTGATTAAGGCACCTGGTTCAGCAGGCATCATATTCAAAGTTTAGTTTAGTTTTCTTTGTATATGTAAAAACCAAATGTACAACGATTAAAAACTGGGTTGTTGTATTTTTGACTGTCATAAAAAAAAAAGATGGGGGGGGGGGGAAATCAGGGCTATGTGGTAAGAATGTAATGTATTTGGACACTGAAAACCAAAATCAAAATATCTTTGTGCTCATTGTAGCAAGTGTGAAATCATTCAACACAAAGAACAGTGAGTCACACCTTGTGAAAACGGTAGACTCTGACGATTGGCCAAAATGATTTCCCAATGTTCAAAGAACTCCAGACAGCACCTGGGTTCATTCATCATTCCCACTGAATTGTTTTTCACTGAATGCATCTATGAAATGTGGGTTGTGGGTAGTAAAAGCATTCAGTGGAGGTGCTTTTCACATAAGGGCAGAGCAAAACAAGACAGGAAACATTTGAAAAGCCTCAAAGGAGGCTTGAAGCCAGACTCTATGAAGCGATACCACACCTAGAAGGGGGCCAGAGCATTTGTACTCTTTAATTACAACTTAAGTTTATGCAGTGCATGTGGATTACCATACGCTACCAGCATATAGACGATCCGTCGAAGGCATATATATTAATGATTGACGCTTTAACACAAAATAATTCAACCTGACTGGAGAATAAATGTTTCAAACCAGTAATAAATGAATATATATACACACATGTTGACCCTTTTCCCTCAGTAACAGCCCGATTGATCAAATCTATATTCCGCCTGATTGTCAAAATGCAAAGTTCCTTTGAGGAACCAGGCAGATGGCCACCAAATTAGAGTTTGGGTCTGCACAGAGGTTTCTGCCTGTTAAAAGGGAGTTCTTTTCTAACTTTCGGTCCTTGTAAAGTGCAATGACCAGTGAACAAGTGCAATGTGTCATTAGATACATTCTGTTGTGGTATAGTAGGTTTATATATTTTTAAAAAAAGAAAAAAAACTTGGCTTGAAACTTTTTGGAAAATAAATAAATATATATTTCCTCCTGGGTTCGTTCTTGAACAAACAACTTTAAGCATAGACAACAAAATGCAAAATTTGTATGAAATAATTTTTTCATGTATAACATTGTAAGTAAAATTCCATGTGGTAATTAACGAAATGAACACCAGAGTGTGCCTGATGATGTCTCAGGTCTGGTGACTCGCGTTCCCTCCCAAATGGGGCAAATGCATTTTTATTTAGTTTGGGCGCTGGTATAAATTCAAAGAGTCTGACTTTTACAAAATAGAAATTGTATGCAAAATAATATTGTTCACAGAGGTCAATAATACTGAAAACAGTCAGAGTTGAATCTTCCTGATTGGTCCAAAGGGATGACTGGTTTAATGCCAGTTATTGAGAACAATGATATTTGTGAGTGGGTGCGAATGGTGGGGGTCCCATTTTAATTCTTCATTATCTCTGGGACGGTGAAAAGCAAATCAGCACCATGAGACAAATCCAAGTTTGGACTGAAATCAGAGTCAAATCATTTTGTGACAAGAGGATGTTGTAGGCTTGTTCTTTGTTTGAATACCGGCATGGAGAGATTAACTTGATTTCTTGTTTGCTTTTTTCGGTTTGTGCACAGAGCATTGCAGTATATATTGATTGACATTGATAATTCGTGACACACACACACACACACACACACACACACCCACACACACACACGCAGCTCACACAAAATATTTTGTACAGAGTAAAGAATGATGACAATAATTGGAATACATAAATATATTTTCTTTTGATTTTATACGTCATCACATACGTCAGATAGAACGACAATACCCTGATTAGCTGAAGAAGAGCTTTATGGATCCACTTAGCTTTTATTGGACAAGAGTAGCACAAAGTCACACACTCTATTAGCTTAATAGTTGAGTGTATAGGATCTATGTCAACAGAAATAAAAAGAATAAGGAATAGTTTGACTGGATTTCCACTCACTCCTTGACTGTTTAAAATGCCACAGAGTCTCCTGGTTTCAATGTAAAGATGCACAGCTTCGCTCGCATCCTGTTGAATCTAAACCTGCGAGGACTCTCTCTCAAACCAGCCTCGTGATCGACAACAAAACAGACACCCTTCTATTGGCCAACTTCCCGTCAACCAGCGGCCCTTAAACCACCGTACCCCCCCACCCCCACCCCCCCCGACAGACCTGGCCAAATTTGTAGCTGAAAAAATGCACCTGCAGTCACCTAGAAGAACACAGCGGAGCACAAACCATTCAAGGATGATTCGTCGTTCAGGTATATTGCACCATGTCTGCTACTTCAGTCAACGTTGCTTTGAGTGGATTTGTTGTGATTGACCGTTTATTGGAAGAACAATGCCATTAACCTCAGGCGCACCCCTCGGAAACAAGACACGTCTGCCATATTGTTATTTTTGTTTGTTTGTATGTGAAGAGTTATTTACGAAGGCAATAAGTGTCCCGATTGAGTCTCCATGTGTAATTGGCTTGCCATACAGTACAGTGATATAGTAACTTCCCCCCCCCCCCCCCCAAGGCAGCCCGGAACATTTTTCAAACTGGCTCTTCCCGGCCGCCCCAGGCTAACCCCCTCCTCATTAAGTCACAAGTAGAAATCAGTTTACAAATGATAACAATATATCTCTCTGGAGAAATGTGTCTACACTGTACATCACCCTGAAGAGGAAGCCAAAGCAGAATCAGTTTTTCCATAGGAAACCTCTACTGAAGGCAAATGAATCAAGACACCAAGGGAGGGGGGTCAGCATCAGGATTAATGTAGGGGCCCTGGAATCAAAACCCTCTTTTTTTGTTTTTGTTTTAAGACCACAAACAATTTATTCCCCGTCTAGGAAATCGACAATTCCTGTCAACACACTTGGGCTTCCCAAAGCCAAGGAACGATACGCTCTCAAGCAGCAACACATATCATCACCTGGCTCCAGAAACATGTGGATCTAACCCTCACTGGGGCCATACACACCCAATCCTTGCTAGTGTATAGATGTATCCGAGTCAGGCAGTACACCTACTCTAGCAAGTACTCGTCAGTTTTACTTGCAGCATTCACACCAGGCCTATTAGCAGCAAATGGAAGGAAAAAAATGCTTCTCTTTTCTTTCAGCTTTTTTTGGGGTTTTTTTCCTTTTATGGACAAAGTGCTTTCGTTTTCAAACATAGAAGGTAATCTATACACATATATATATATCTAACATTTAGGAGGTACATATGAGCGTAAAGTCTATTTACAAAAAAATGAATCTCCTACTAAGAGACTAGCTGTGGACGGTAGGCGAGTACAAGTCCGTCAGGCTACAACGAGACTACGAAGTCGAATCATGGCTGCTCGACGTTGCAGCGTCAGGAAATAAAAAAAGAAAAAGAAAAAGCACCATTTCTCCCTTTTTTTGGACGACAGAAAATGATTTCATATATTCTGGCCGAGTTTTAGAATTCCTGGAAATGGCAGCATTTTCCAAGCATGCAGACCATCATGCATTTCTTAGTTTCGGAAACACTGCCAGTATTTGTTTGCCTTGACGTTGCAGATCTGTTTGACGAACAAGGTTATCGTTTGCAGCGACGACCAGTTAGGAAGGATGTCAGCTGAGGAACAAAGGCAAGGCCAGGCAGATTAAAAATAAAATAAAAATGCCATGCAGCAATATTTGATGCCAGGAAATGCAGAACTCAGCCAGAATATTAATGACGATCTGAATGACGATGCACAGCGATAAATCTAGATCAAACTGGGACCAAAATATGATGACTTTGGCTTTCTTACAGCGTCTGACCTCATAAACTCTCACATCAACTCACTTCCTTTTCCTGGAAACGTTCTTGTATTCATTCTGTTAGAATGTGTCTCTTTGCTGCATTAAGTTTCAAATAAATCCAGTCCTGATTTCCTGTCAGTCAGCTCTGCAAGCGAAATAAAGAAATCAGGGGGGGGGGGGGTCAAGTCTAGGTTTATAGATGAAGCTACCAGAACGACTTGCCTGCTCTCCAGAAGAACTTTCTCCTATTCATTTCCACTTCATCTTCTCTCCACTTGGAGAACGTGACCGACAAATACTTCCGAACCCACAGGACAACTCGCAAATTCAACAAGGTGTTCTTGTGTGTGTGATCTTTTTTTCTTTGCTCCAGTTTTCGCACTGTAAGGATAGGTATTTCTTTTTATGTGTCATGCTTATAAAGGAATCAATTCTCATGAAAAGTGGCATTTCACCATCGACAGATAAGATCAGTTATGGTTCTATATACAGTACTTTAAAAGACAACTCAGTTAATATTTTGTTGATAAACTAGACCTGTCTACATACAGAAAACAAACAAGTATAACAGGAACAAAAACATTTTGGTTATTCTTGTTGACATTTTAACAAACAAGCAAAAATGTAACATAGCTTATCTAGTGGCGCTTCTTCCAAAACAGCGCCATGAACACAACGAGCACATGGAGGGAGGAATCAGTTCAGGAATGACATGCTTGCTGAGAAACAAATCTACCGGAGAACACCTTCGATGGGGTTAATTTTAGGAAAAAAATTATAATGAATGTTCCTTTTCTGTACAGAATTGGACCCAAAAACTAATTTCACAGTTCAATGAAGTTCCCTGACCCTCCCACGTTTCTACATTCAATACGGCATCAGGTAAGCTGTGCAAAACCTTACTTTAAACTGGCTGGTCGCCATTTCGTTGCATGTGTCTTTGGTACAAAAACAATCAAAATATAGTGTGCAAATATATTTTCTTTTCTTAAACAAAAATATCTGTTTAACCCTCACCCAGGCTTTAAAGACAGAGTACCAAAAAACAAAAAGTCATATATTGCAGAGCCCTCCTATATACACACTGACTCTGTGGCATCAAGCAACAAGAGCATCCGTTTCTTTTATGTACATTCAGAATATCTTTAGTCAACGAAGCCCACGGGCATCTCCTCCTTCACATTCGCTACACCCCCCCCCCCTCAGTGACACAGCTGGATTAATGAAAAGCACTGAATCCCACTGTTTGATGGTTTACTATAGGCCCGCCCTCCATTGGAGAAAAACAAAATAGCGGTGGTGACGGCAATGAGCCCCCCCCCCTCCCCCCGTAGGCATTAACAAATGCAGTTTTCGGTCATGCCTTGCCGTCACATCCCCCAGTACAAAGTAGTCCCTCTCCTCTGCTGAATCACAGGGAGTTCTGAGAAATCGCTTCTCCTCATTCGATCCCTCGCTCTCTCTCTCACACACACACACTCAGAGTTACAGAAACACACACACACACACATACGTACACAAGGCACAATGAGTAGCACTCTGATCAAACACTAGTATGAACACGCCAAACTGTTAGCCTGGTCAGCTCTTCTGTACAAAAAAGGGGAGCCTGTGTCATTTTGCACCAAGAGACACTTCTATGTACAATATCCTGCAGGAGATAGATCACTGTGTTTGCCATCTTCATCACCATTTACTCTCCTACTGGCAATATGCCCCATTTCTACGAGTTCAGTTATAGCCAGCCCAAGGCCAAAAAAGCACTTATCTACATGCGCTCGCTTGCCACATGGTCAACTATTTCCAGTTGTTTAACTTAATGTTGCTCACGAGCGCCGATGAGTCAACTGGGTGTGTCTGAAGTTTAATAGTTCTAATTAAGCCTTCAAATTCGACGTCTTTGTTTTTGGTTTGTTCAGTAGCTAAAAGTTAACTGCTGTATTTTAACAGCAGCACAACTGAGGGATGGCATGAATACATTTAGGCCTTCATTTCAAAATGTTTCTTGCCACCCCTAAAACGCCACAAGGCACGCCGCTTTGCTTGGCGATCAACGTTCTCAGTTGGCCGATTAACCATCCTGGAGCTAATTGCCACGCGAGGCGAACCTCTTCTAGAAAACGATGGTGTCTGTCTTGTAAAAATTCATCCTCCGTCGTTAAAACCTCAAGGAGAGTATTCCAGTGACGACGCATCTGCGACTGTGTCCATCAGCCCTGGAAGCAGACCTACACAATGCTATGTTAAAGACGTCTAATAATCGCCAGTGGATTTAGAACGTGCTATTATATAGACACCTAGCCACCTCTTGCTTTCAGGTGTGTTTCCCCAACAGGCATTTACAATGGGTTGGGAGACAGTGACCCGCCATCTGTGCAACAATGTGCAGAAACAGAAAGCTGAAGATGTATGTCATTGGTTCATGATTTCATCAAACACACATACACGTAGTGATATGTGTGCTTGTGTGACCATGTACTGGGTGGGAGGGGCATGCAGGAGCAGCATAGTTACAACGGGACAGCAACGGCGGTAAGATTTAGTCCACTCCTCAGTGAACTGCCGTTTGTCTAGATTTTGGAGGTGGGGACTCGCAGGCCGACCAGTCCGCCGGTGGGATCCCCTCGACCGGTGTTATCCAAGATCTTGTTGACAAAGTCCGAAGTCTGCCCAGCAACAGGTGGTGCCACTAGATGAATGGTCAGAAGTGTTAGATGCTAAAACAAACAACTTGTTGGTGTAACTTTTGCATCAGCGCTCTACTAGGGAAGCAACAGTTCTATCCAATAATCGCTCTGATTTCGTAAAAAAAACGTTTTTTTGAGGCATTAAAGGTCCCATATTATGAAAAACTCACTTTTCCCATGTTCCTTATCAACCCGTGCTCTCCCTTAGAGACAGTGTGAGACGCTCGGTCATCCGGGAGGAGTGCGGAGTAGAAATAAATAGTAAAAGTGTTTTTCTGTGTGCTAAAAACGTCGCCTCTCGGTTTACCATGGTAACGCGAGTGCTCTCTACGAATGTACTTTTGCTTCCGGGTTTGGAGCGTTTCTGGCAGAGCGGTTTGAGACAGAAATGACGGACGCTGTCCTGCAGCATCTGTTTGCTGTAACCCGGGAACTGCATTAACTTGTGGAAAAAGGATATAATATGGGACCTTTAAGTGTTCAATGAACAGGACACTTTTTGATTGATGAAAAATCAGGATTCGTTGCTAATGTAACTTAACTTAAGTAACTTGCTTTTTTGAAGCTGGCTAGTTTTCTTTTTTATCTTCAAGTTGCCCACACAGTCAAAATGAGGGTTATAAAGTTCCTATTATCGTTTGTCTTAAAAGGAGACACTTTGAACAATCCTGTAGATTCTCACCAAGTGTCTCCCGGATGAGATATTCCAGAGTGTCAGTCATGTTGGTTGGACGCGGAGAAGAGTCCTGCACCCGAGCCACAATCTCCTCCTTGATGGCGTTGATCACAAACAGAAGCCGATCTACAAGAAGACACGCGGTAGAACACACAAATGAGTGTTAAGCACAAATCCCTAACAGGACAAATCTTAAAACAAGATAGATATAATATATTACAATAATTAGAGGATTGAGAAGCTTAAAAAAACCGTAGCATACCATACTCTGTGCTGAGTCCCCACAGCTTCACCTTGTTTGCTTCATACTGGGCCTTCTTCTTTAAACGGCATGCTCTGAAAAGAATAAAAGTTGGGTGGCCTTTACTAACACATAAGAGAAAAGAGGGTCTTCTATGGTATAGCACTCCCCTGAAAGAATCCCATCCCACTAACCTGCATCAGCCTGATAGATCTAAAACACTCATGAAAGCCAGAGGACAGCAACCAGAGCAGTCTGCGGCACGATTCTTTGAGATTGATTACACTTCATTGATCCCCTTTCACATCGTTATACTATTTACACACGTATAAGCCTGAACAAAACACACCCGCACACACAAATGTGGAGAGACGCTAGAGTGAGTGGCATCCACTTCGTAGCATCCTGGGAACTGTTAGGGGTTTGGTGCCTTGCTCGAGGGCACCTCGGCAGTGCTCAGTGGGTGAACATGCACCTCTCCAGCTGCCAGTCAACACTCCATCGCTTGGTGAAAAGCCACCCACTGGCCGTAAATGATCCTTTACTCTGAATCCTACTTTGCTAGATCATGTTTACGATCGTTGCCATTGACCATCAATCAAATCCTGATGCAGAGGCTGGGAGATTTAGTCAGCATTAAGGGGACTGGAATGGACTAGTTTAATCCTATTTATCTGATCAATCACATTGTTCACACATTTTAACAATGAATCCTACACGAACACCAGAGATAGCTAAGGAGCTCCGCAAGATATAAGGTACTTTATTTAAGATGCTCAAGGGCACTGTGGCAGTGCACACTATCCTGCATACGATCCCTGAATAATAACATTCTGAGACGATCCATACATTTTTATTGTCATGCTGCTTGCGAACAGACAACATATTATGCTAATCTAATCAGATGAAACAAGTCAGTTCAGTAAAATCTTGAGGACATGAGATGCGTCTCTCTGTCTCCTGTCTCGTCCCGCTCCCTCATCCTCTTGTCAGACAGCTTGTTCAGATGGCCTGTTTGCGCCTCATTTTATTGCACAGGAAGGTTATTATTACTCTGCCTCAAGGCGGCATCGAAGGAAATAACAATGCTGGTTTTTCACGGAGTGATTCAGCAAAGGTGGGGAGGGACCAGACTCGGGTGTCACGACTTATGAAGTATATTATGTGCATGGCCCCAGACGACCAACACAATATGTTCAGATCCTCATCCTTTAATAGGGCGAGGTGTGTCTTTGGCTGATTTTTGAACACCGCTCTCTGATTCTTGGCAGGATGTAGGGGTGTCACTTCACGCGAGTGCGTTTCATTTACCTGGACGCTAGCTTGTTCTTCTCCTTGCGGGAGCGCGGCCGTGCAGTCAGCGGCAGCTCACTCACAGGCGTCAAGTCACTGATCACCTTGTTCAGTTTGCGGAGCTCGGTGCCAATCTGCAGCAACTTGCGAGGATTGGGAGTCAGGTCTTCCACGTCTGTACGGCGCGACTTCTTCAGCATATATTTCCCTGAATGACAGCAGACGAACAGAATGCATCGAAGATGAACGGGACTTTGAATATAATGTCTCCGCAGGCATGAAGCACGTAAGGATACGCTGGAGTGGCAGTGGTTTCCAGGTTACTGGCTATTATACCACCAACAAATTCTGCTTATTACTGGCTTCATAAAAACACTCTCCATTACTTAATGATTGCCTGTCAAGAGAGTAGAAAGAGGCACCAGGGGGAACACAAAGCAGAGAAAATGGAAGATTATACGATGGAGTTTCATCCCCCTAAAATAAAGTGAAATCCACCAAAGTGAAGGGTCCTTAAAATTGTTTTGTGATGTGTCTGTACTTGTATGTTTTTTGTATTTTTTCATTACTGTTACATGTAGCACGACTTCACCGAGAAAAAATCCTAGTCTGTGAACCCTCACTGGCAATGGCAATAAACACCTTCTGATTCTGATTCTGATTCTAAAGTGTCGAAAGGAAATGCATCCAACTTCTTCACCTGCCTTCATGAACATCATCCCTCTGTCAGAGGAAACTACAGGCTCTACCTGAGTCACAACCCGAGCGATTCATGACCTACGTCTGGCCGATGCCTATCATGAAGGTTTATATGCATGGCGACTACGCAGGGCAGAGGGAAATACAGAATAAGAATAAATCTAGAGTCTGACAAGCGTTTTATTTTGAAAAACGACCAGATTTTCTCCAACGTAACAATCACCTGTGACTCTTCTTGGTCACCTGATAATGTAATATAATATAAAATAAACATGGTTTAAAAAGGTGTTTGCTTTGCATGCCCTTTCATGTGGAGATTTTAATGCTCTAATTCTTTATTATTATTTGTGCTGTAAATATTTCCACATGCTAAACAAAGCTGCTGCTGTAAAATAAAAAGTAGTCCTCCTGATAGTCTCTCTACTAATAGCGTTCATTAAATGTCATATGGGGGGGGGGTTGCACTAATTGAGGTAGTGAAATGAAATGTAAACCGTAAAAAAAGAAAATATAAATTTGAATAAATTAAGTATTTCCTATAAAGCTAAAGCATCGGACTTAAAGATGCCACTTTGCATAAATACTGTTCCGTTGCGCAGGTTATATGTGTGTGTGTGTGTGTGTGTGTGTGTGCTCACCATGCAGGGGTCCGTTCTTCTGGTACAGGTTGCTAGGCAGCGTGTGTCTGTCCCACTCTGAAGGCTTGAGCATACGTTCCTGCTTGCAGGGGGTGAGCTGCTCACTGTACTCCCAGAAGTAGCGGCGCTTGCCCCTCTTCCGGCTCGACACTCCCGCCGCCAGGCCTGTAACGTCCTCCATCAGCTCCATGTCACAGCCTGGTGGAGGCAGGAGTAAACAAGACATGAGAGCAGGATGGGAATCAGAGCAACAGAAAATAAACATTGAGCGGAAATAGTGTCCGAAAGAAAACAGGAAGCAGCAACTGCTACCTTGCTCTGAGAAGGTGTCACTCATATCATCATCCTTGTCTGCTTCATAGTCTTCATCCTCCTCCTCCTCCTCCTCTTCTTCCTCCTCCTCCTCTTCCTCATCATTCTCAGAAAGCTCATGCTCGCTGCCAAAACCCTCATCGTGGTCTTCGTCATCAAGCTCGAGCCCATCGCCATCATCCTCCTCTACCTCTTCTTCTTCGTCGTCGTACTCCTCTCCATCCTCTCCGTCCTCATCGAGCAGCGAGTGGGTCCTGCCCTCCAGTCTGCTGTGGGTCAGGAACAGCGAGTAGTTGTGCTCCTCCTCTTTGCCATTCTCGTTGCCCTCAGCAACGAGAGCGCCGCCGCAGCTGCTCGTCTGCGGCGCGCCATGGCCGCCGCTGACCAGACAACTGCTGTTGACCTCAAGGGCGTGGCTCGCTTCCGCAGCATGAGGCACAGCGGACCAGCCCACTGGCATGTCCCTCCTCCCTTTCCTCTCTACCCTCTTCTCAAAGCTAGCCAAGCTGCTATAGCCACTGGCCTCTGCAGGAGGAGGTCCCATTGAAGTAGCGCTGGCTGAAGTGGAAGCCTTCTCGTCTTGAGGCAGGGAGAGCGGTAAATGGGCGTCTGACCTCTCGATCTCTGTCTGGGAGGGATTGTCAGGCTGGGCTTTAAGCACAGCACTCACACGAACTTTGGCCTTCCGCACAAAGTCGGAGTTACGAGAAGTCAGGGCTGTCATCTTGGTTCCTTGTCCCTGGGCCTTGGCTTGACTTTGGCCATAGTCCTGGGTGAGACTGAGGAGGCTTTGGGTCTTGGCCATAGTCTCTGTGCTGGAGGGGACAGGTCTGGTGGCTTTTTGGGAGACTTCAGGAAAGTCTGGAAGTAGGTTGTGGGAGGGACGGGAAAATGTGGAGCTCGGGGAGGGCCGTGCAGAGCTGGGGCCTGATACGTGTCCAGGGACCAGCGGTCTCTTACTGTGACAGGGAGGCTGAGACGGCGGTAAGGTCAGGTCCGTGTGGGGGTAGAGCACCTCGCACACAGGCTGTGAATCCTCGCTGTTGAGCTGGGCCAGAGTCGGAGTTTGACCAATCACTTCCTCGTCCTGGTACGGACTAGAGAAGTCATCCAATCCAAGGAAATCCACCTCCTTGGTTCCCCAGATGTCACAGCTGGTTAGCCTTGTGTATCTGTCAAAGGCAAAGGCAAAGCCATGACGTTAATCCACAATTAATTTTATTTCCAAACAAAGTCACTGATACAAAGCAATAAATCCAAATCATCACTTTGAACAAAACAAGAAATTTGAAGACTCACCGTGCGATGGAAACCAGACGTACAAAATATTGAATAAGTAATTAAAACAGATTTGTGTATAATCCAAACATTGATTATACTTTGCAGGCTGAGATGTAAAACACATCCACTTTGGCTGCTTTTGATTCATGGATACCTGAAGTCATTTAAACATCTTCAAAACAAAATACACAAATAGATCCAAGAGGCAGCTTCAAAGGTAATTCTGAACCAGACAGAGAATTCGCTTTAAAATCCTTATAGCTGAAGCTTATCCGAGAAAATGTCTTGTTCTAACTCATTCATGCTCGATATTATGGCTGCATCGCAGTCGAGATTATTAAAGAGTGAGTCACTCATAGCACAAAAGATGAAGTGCTGTTTTAATTAAACATGACCTCAGACATTAACAGGGGATATAGCCGACCCGGTGACTGTCAGCACTGTCCCACCTCAAGTGTAATAGCCTTTAGATGTCTGTTTGCCCTAAGCTGACACTCAACAACAGTGGAGGAAGTGTTAGCTGCAGGACAGATGGAGCATCCATCCCCTTGGATCTCGGGAGATGTTGCTTGTCGAACTCTTAAAGCACTCCCTACCTTTGAGGGAAACGGACAGGCCATTTGCGTTCATACATTCTTTACAACTGGATTATTATATCCAGGAAGTCCTTAAAGGCACCAGTAAGGGATCTGTTGCCCATTAAATGAACAAGGGAAACCTCTTATTGACACTAAATTCACCTCTCTGCAGTTACAGCACAAACCATTCAAAGATTATGAGCAGTTTTTGGCAATAAGACTTACCTTGACCTTCAGAAAGTTTAACAAGTGAAAGTTAGCATGCCGTTCAAGTTTTAAGGAAATCAGCAGCACCTCCTGCTTGTCTTCCAACATGATTAAATAAACAGTCGAGTACCTGGTGATGTCTTCCCAGTAGGAGTCCCACTGTTCAAACGCTGAGCTGCCGTAGACCGGCTCACACTCGCCCACCCCCATGAGCTGGTCCATGCAGCCCTCCACCTCCTTCCCTCCATCCCCTGCACCGACCACACTGTCCCCACAGGGGCTCTGCCGGTGGGTCACGTCTCGGTCCTGCAGAGAGGAGGAAACCACAAGGTGAGTCATTCTACTCGGTTTACCTCGTGTTTTCATTTTACAATCACAACATTGTCAAGAGGACATTTTGGTGCAGATAATTCATCCTGGCATGTGCCTGTTTGAATTGTGACATTTCTCATTTGTTTCTTTGTCAGAAGAATTTAAATTTGGCTGGGAAAAGATAAACAATAAATGTCTCAGCAAAAGCTGCTCTTCTTTGTATGTATTCCTGGCCGCTGAGCCGACCCCCACTTTTCCATGGAATTTACATTCTAAAAGCATGGAAGCAATCAAATTGTGTAAGTGAAGGAGGGCATGGGGCTTTCCTCTGTAAACTAAAAGTTTCTTTTGATTTCTTCTTTTAAAATGTTCAATTTACAAGCAGTTTGCCGTGAAGAATGTCAGTAACACCAGTAAAACTGTGTTGAATAAAGTCAAGAGGACGTTGAAGATGTCTCGCCTCTCATCCAAGAGGCTTCTGCAGTTCTGAAATGCTGGTGGGGAAATTCCAGATATTGAACCTACTGGCAGTCGTTGAAGTCACTAAGTCATAGGAATCTCTGAAAGCACGCCGTATAGGTTTCACCGAGGGGGCTGCAGAACTTGTGAGATGTAACCTAATATTGTTTTGCAGTTTTGGGTTTGGAGGTGATCAACGGTGGCCACACTGGTCACTGGAGCTAGCCAGGAGTCTTTTGATGCTATTTGCCTTGCCAAATCAACGCTAATTACAATGGAAAGAACGTTTTTAAGTGCTATATAGACGCACACACAAAATGATATAATATGTGGTACAGTATTACTGTAATATAAAATGCATACATGAACTTAGACACAATAGTTAACCCTTTCGTGCTTCATCTCCATCGTCCGTCTTTTCTTGTCCCTGCCATCCTCACCACTCGCTTTCTTTTGACCCATCACTTATAAAGAATACTCACAGATACAGCCAAAATCACGTAAATGATGGAAACTAGTGTTGCTGCGATCGACCGGCCACCGGTCATTATCGGCAAATGTTCGTGAAAAAGTATGTGATCGGTGTATGCCGGATCAATGCCTTTGCTTTCTGATCACAAATATCACCTGTGGTTCGAATTTCACAGACTTTTCTCCGTTCAGGCTCTGTGCACTGTCGGGACAGTGCGTGCGCGCGCCTGCGCGGTGTTTCGGAAAGGGGGAGGGCGCGTTCCGTCACCCTGCGCAGGCACGTGGCGGCAAACCAAAACAAACAACTCTGGATCCTGCAACACGTGCGACAAAAAGATACCTCGCGCGGGGGGGGAGCGATAAAAGGCTTCAACGCAACGAACTTAATACGACATTTAAGGAACAAACACTTGGCGGGTTGTGGTGAGTTCACGGCGCAGAACGAAAGGAAACCAGGCGGCACAGCAACAGTCAGTCAGACGGCAGTTAACGCAGCCCGGATGACATTTTGTAACTTGTGATAGTTCATTTGAATGAAATCTGCATTTGACATTGAAGGTCTTCTTTCTTACTGTACAATACTTGATCTTGGCAATGTTTTGAGATGTATGACCTTTTATTCATTTGAGTTTCTGCACTACTATAGCCTGTCGAGAGCCTTAATGTTTTCAATCCGTTTAAGATAATGTTACTAATAGCAGGTAAATTTAAGTTGTTCTGTTGACTGAAACGTTGCTGCATGCTGCCTGCATGCTTTTTGTATATTTTGTCTTTAAGTAAAACAGTCTTCTATATTAAAGTGACTTTATGGCTTCTTTTTTCCAGATCATGCAGCTAGTAGCACATAACAAAATCGTAGAAATTTACAGGCAATCCATGTGATCTGTATCTGTGATCGGCACTCGTGGCTGATCGGTATCGGCAGCATAAAACCTGATCGGCGCATCCCTAATTGAAACACACACACGAGTGACATTTAGCGCCAGCATCTGGAAGTTGCTCGTGTGTCTCTGTGTGTGTGTGTGTGTGTGTGTGTGTGTGTGTGTGTGTGTGTGTGTGTGCGTGTGCAACGACTCACCAGCTCATACATGAAATCCGGGTCAGAGCTGGTGGCGAGCAGGTCAGTGCTGGTCAGGGCCTGGTCAGCAAACGAGTAGTTCTCAAAGGCGTCCCCAAAGGGAGGCTCCATCCCACTGACGCTGGGCTGCAACACAGGAAGTGAAAAGGCACGAGTGAACGTCATCATCATGATTATTAAATCAGATTTTTTTAAAAAGGACTTTAGTGCAGGTTTGCATAATCTCTGCTTAATAAGTACAACCAAATTCTCATAAGCTGAAACGCTGTGCAAAAGAAGGAGAACAACAACAACATAACATCATTTTTTATGTGAATTGTGTTTACCAAAGTCTTTAAGGATAGTTCCCAAGTCAAGGAAGGAATTACTTCTTATACACGACTCGTCTCACAAAGTGGTGAACCTCGCCTGATCCTTGCAGCCTTTCCTGGACAGCCCTGTTCCCACTTGTTTGAAATGCATTTTAAACTGAAGCTTCAGTATTTGTCTTTATCCAAAACTGGACAGACGTCAGACGCTGTCCAGGCCTGTGTCGGAGGGACACCTGTCTGCGTGAAAGTGATGTCATTGCTCTTACCTGAGGCATTGCCAGGCCCAGCTCAGAGCTCCAGCGGGGACAACCTCTGGGCCCCTTGTCCGGCCCCAGTGGTGGTCGAGTGGGGTTGTACGTTCCGCACAGTAAATGAATGCTAAATGAAATGATTGACCAGCGCTGCAAGCTGCAAACGCTGCAGGGATGGAGGGTGAGGGAATCAGAAGCTGGGCTCAACCGGGTCTGGTCTGATATGGTTTTCTGTCTGCGTCAGGTCTGTGGTAAAAACAGAGATGATGCATTAGAATGAAAAGAAGGGGAAACAAAGACATAATCCTACAGTAATATGCAAGTACAAACATAGCTGCAGAGTTTTTTGTGTTTCCTGTGCCAATCAGGGCAACAGAGACGATATACACAGTTAAAACTACATCAGATTAAGCATTATGAAGTAATGTTTTGAAATGCACTACTTTTTTCACCGTATCCCGGTATATGGTGAAAAATAACATATATATACGCACACCGATACAAAATATCGATATCGGATCGATATCAGCCTGAATGTAATCGGTATCGGATCGGAGGGGAAATCTGTAGTATCGCACACCATTACTACAAGCGAATAGGAGGTTTGGTAATTATTATTTTCCCTAAACATTTGGCAAATAAGTGTTTGAATAAAAAAAATAAAATAAAAAAGGAAACAAGAATTTAGATGGCTAGTCTTAGGCGATACAGAAACTTTATGTTTGCACAGTTTTAGAAAATATGCCGTCATATTTTTTTCCTTTGGTCTTTGTTGGTATTTGATCACCGTAACATTATAGCCAATATGATGAACTTGTTGGCAAACAGCACCTTCCTACACAGCCAGAAGCAACAACTATCATTCATAAGCAATCCTGTTTCTGGCTCCTTGGTAATGGAAGGCCAGGATTCATTCTCTCTTAGATCTGTTATGTCTTTGCCAACTCCTGAGGGAAACATATTCCTCTTCAGCTAATAAAATGCAAACAGCCAGTGAGATAATTTATCATCTCAGGAACTGCTGGAGGATGCCGGCGCTTGCAGGTGAACAACAGCATTCCGCACAATTTAAAACTACGAAACTTCACTCATCAAATCCATTATCGTCCTTATTTATCAATGTTCTTCAGCCAGATGCTGCTGCTTTCATTATCTCGTAGAGCAGCTGTCGTGTTTAAACGATCAATATATCCTCGTGCTCTCTGTGCTGACTCTGAGAAGGTTAATTCATCACCACCCCGCCGGCACAGTGCTCTGGAGGTAGACTGGCCCCTCTCCATCAACCAGCACCACACTCCATATTTTGTCTGGGCTGGGACTTGAACCGTTAACCCTACGGCTTCACTGAGCCACTGCCACAAGAATGAAGTACTTTTTAACGTTTCTCTAATGAAACACTTCATGGGAAGAAAAGGCTGATCTGTTAACTGATCTTTTTAAGCTGATCTTTTTAAACTGAAGAACAGCTTGATGTTTTTCAGGAAGAAATGTTCCCAACAAAGCTTTGTTTAGCTACCTTTTTAACCACGGACTGCAAGCTAGCAAAACTATTAGTAATGTGTTAAATTAACATCTGGCCCTGTTTGCATGATCAAACAAAAATACGATCAGTAGATAACCTTTGACCCTGGCCACTGTTGCATCACAGATCCTTTGACATCAACTCCTCCTGCAGCACCAAACCTGAGCAGAGCCGGATGCAGCACAGCAGCTCGGGGCTCGCTGCCAATCCATCCCTACGGCCAAGAAGCACTCACCCCAAAGACCAACATTATAAATGACATGTCTATACAATGCTTGATGTGACACCCCAAAGTGCAAAAAGGATTAATTAAAACTATGTTGTGAATTATATATATATATATATATATTGAAACTTCTCCGGAGTCTAGAAGAGCTATTTTAAATGTTGGGAGGTCAGCCTAAGGCAAAGCAGGATGGATGGAGCCAGCAGGAGGAAGACGGTGTGTCACACATGACAGAAGAAAAACCAGACAGAACAGTTTACAACTTTGTATCCGGTTTAATAAAACATCCCCCCCCCCCCCCCCCCCCCCAAAAAAAAGGCTCCCGAATTTAAATACGCAATAAATTCTAAGCAGAAACAGACACCCCAGAAAATATCTTTATGTCAGACGATAAAGAAGTCAAGAATAGAAGACATGTTTTTCTTTCTCTACCAGGTATTCACTATGGCGTTTAACAGGACTTCAAACAAGTGGCAATTGTAGAAATGAGGCAACACTCATTAAAGAGCCGATCATCAAAATGATACGCAATCATGAAATTAATTAGAATACTCATAATTACAACTGTACAAACAGTGACTAATTAACCGATGATCAACACTGAATGACTTCTTCTTTTCAGCTCTGACATGGAGTGCTGTTGTTGCTCATTGTCAGCGCCGGGACATCTGCCTGTGAATGAATCGGTAAATATTTGCCGACCTCTAAATGATTTATGCAATGCTCTTTATTGTGGTTTGGTTTCGTCAACATATTGAACCAGTCAATCAGTTTTCAAAGCGCTTGAAGCAACCGTAGTTCTCAAATAAGGGATGGGATCAACTAATAGATATTGAAATAGTCATTTATATATATAAACAAACTAGAAAACGACAATCAGAGATTGCAGACCCTCGCCTCCAAAAGACTATTGGATCTTGTGAGACAGTAAACAGGGCTTCCGGATCAGAGGAGCCAAACCTGCTCTAGCTTGCTGCTCCGGAACGTACTACAAGACACCTTCTGGACTCTTTTTCCCATCATGCCATTCGTGTCCCTCCCTCTTAAAGTGGCAGTTTACAGCACAGGCACAATTCCAGATGTAAAAATAATTCTAGAATCTGGATCCAGATCCGGATCAACGCCATTCTCGGGGGGGGACCGAGCCAAGGACACACTTGCTTGTGTAAAATTTTCAAGTCAATTGGGTTCCTAGTTTTTGAGTTATGCGCTCGGACAGACAAGCAGACAGACAAACAGACAGACAAACGCACCCAATTGCAATACCCTCGCTTCCCCTTCGGCGAGGGTAAACACTGATTTCTATATATGACTATTGCTTTGTCAGTTGTCGCCTCGACCTGACAGAATTCTGTTCCGTCAGGTCATGGTGGCAATACGCCTACAGGCTGTTTGCCAGCTACTGCTATTAACTAAAGATGGCAGAACCATGCTCACTGTAAAAAAAAAAAAAAAGTGCTTTAGAAATATGAAGGAAAATGAGGTGCAGTATTATGTCTAAAAAAAAACCTGTCTTAACGCAACTAGAAGAAATCACCAGCAGAAGAAGGCCCATTCGGCTCAACAGTTCCTGCTGTTTGATGACAGCCGTCAACTCACAGATTACGTTAAAGACGCACGATTCCCATTCCATCAGAACGTCACCCACTATGCTCACAAAGCACCAATGTAACATAAAAACCAGATCAAACTGAGCTCAAACTCAAGTTTAACATCATTTCAGTCATCGCGGCTTTGTTGTTCTTTCACTCCCACTTACTGACTGCAGCAAACACTCATCTTTGGCTCTTTGCTGCTTTTGCATAGCAAATAAAATTGAATCTGCATGGAGACATGGCCCTGTGGCAAACAGCTGACACACAGTCATGCACCGATCCAGCCGCCCTGAGGCCAGTCGACGCCATCACTTCCTCTGAACTTCTCACCTCTCACCTCTGTGCTCTGAGCCCCCCAGATGCTAGCTTCACATCAAGACAGGAAGTGGTAGAAAACTCATTTGCACATAACTCTACGCAACAGGGATTTAAAAATAACACCTTTATAAAGCCCAATTGTATGCACACACACACACACACACACACACACATAATCTCTTAAGAGCTGAGAGCATGTTTGGAAGCTCAGACTCTGAAATAGAAACTGATCATTATCATATCTGAATGTGTGGCGTCTGGCTTCACTCGGAGCAGAATGGGGGAATGGGCTGAACACAAAGCTAGCACCAATATCAAACGAGACTCTCTGCTATTGTGGAAGGAATCAGGAAGGCTGTCATCAAAAGCGATCATACAAACGTGCACAAAATGAGTTGCGATGATCCTCACCTCTACCGGCAAAGCTGTGCTGAATAAATTTGAGCAGATCTAAATAATCCAACCAACTACTCAGCAGGTGGCAAACTACGATGTCGAGCTGGATGTTTATGACTGCGCCTGGAAGCCCTGACAAACTCAGACGTAATACTCTTTTGCTTTGATCCGTCTGAGTTCAGTGATGAAGCAGTAGCTTTTTTCCTTTAGCCCTGTGTTTCGGATTTCCCTTGGCCTCGGTCACAACGTACTTTCAACCCAAAATATTTGCTTTTTCCTTTCCCAAGACCATGACAAACCGAATAACCTTAGAGTGATTCCTAAAATGAGATGAAATGCTAAAGACGCAGGCTGCTCAAATGGACAGAATTTTTCAAAAGTCATTCTTACACAGTATTTCAGAAGCCCGGAGGGGGGGGAGAATTCTAGTTGAGTCCGAAAGCTTGGCTGGATTTGGTCCGTCCAGTCAGGGTAACAAATCCCTCCCTTCACTCTCAGTAATTGACTTTTGATTATGCTGTTATGACATGCTTTGGCTGCATCGCTCAACTCCGGCACTTCACATTTGGAAAACTGTCAAATGTCTTCTGACAGAATTCACAAAATGTGCGTTAGTCCTTTATCGCGTCCCTTGAGGACCGACTTTGATATGCACAGTCATGATGAACTCTCTACAAATGTTCGATTTCCTGTGTGGAAGCCAGGTTCACAGATGTGGTTGTCTACAATGAGAACAAAATGAACTTGCACAACAGTTCCTTCCTTGTTACTGAGCATCAGCAACTAGCATCAGCCGGGGCTACAGCATTAACTCATTAAATGCCATTGCCAATCAATATAAATGCCGAAAGAGGAAGAAGAAGAAACAATATAAATGCAATAAAGATATAGAAGACTGGAAACGTTTAGTTTTGCTTGTGCTGCACTCAAATTGATCATGAAAAAACATCTGATATTCTGCCTCACAACATTGGATGTGATCCAAGTAGGCCAATCAGTCTGGTCTTTTTGTTGGGGGGGGGGGTTAACTAGTGGTACCAGACAGCCCCCGACTCCTGCGGCGATAATCAGCAGGATATGATCTCCTGTTTGCCAAAAAAAGAAGCAAGTTCCCTTAAAAGGTGAATAAACCACAGGCCCTCAGCATGTCTGTATTTCTTGGTAACTGTCATATCGTTAGCCTCGTAGCATAATTGCCCATTATCACTAGTCATTGCATACGACAGGCAATTTTGCTATTAGGCTAACGATGTGTCAAATGGTTGCTCGCTAGCAGCAGTTTGTGCATCATAGCTAGGGTTATAAATGACTAATTGATAGCGTTATTTGTTTATGCACCTATTTTATGAGCACAATACAGAGAAGACAGCAGGGCTGCTGACTCAGTATTAGCAACTACATTCCTATCCTCATCACATTTTGTCATGGTGAGATTATTTTTTAATTAAAAACTATAATTGTAATTTATTGTACCTTTTTCTTTCCTACTGTGAATGACTGACAGAGTAAAATTCCTAATTGATGAAACAAAAAATGGTTTGTTTCTACTGAAACTTTGTGGAATGGTTGGGCATGTGTCACTGAACACATTATTTTAAGTTTGAGACAGGAATAGGAATAAGTATCCTCTACTTGTCCAGCTATGAGTCTAATCAGTTCTGGAATGCTTCTTTGCACCTCGAGGACGACTGCGGTAAACCGCTAACTTCTAAACACGAAGGGAAATTTTTAATAAGTCTTTTGCATAGCAGACATTTCAACTTGACAATCATGGGTGCCGCTAAACATTGTTGATCGCTGTGTTGCACTGCAATCATTTCTGGAGCTGAACTGCTGTTAATGTTATTAGTTCCACCTGTGACTTTCCCGCTATGACAGGTTGAAATGTCTGTTGTGAACAATGGCAGTTTATATAATTAAATTTGGAATGATATACAAAGAAGAATACTTTCATGGTGGCAAGGCTCTCAAGATTACAGTTAGCAATATAAATTCAGAATGGAAAGCCACAAACGAGCTAAAATATGACGCGTCTTTCTCGAGCTAAAGTCCAGTGTCAAAATAGACAGAGACCTTTCTGTGGAAATACACAAATTTATTTTTGGATGTATGCCCACTATGTAAGACATGTGAGGACAACGTGTCACTAAATGAGGGCACGCATCTCACTAGTTCATCCATCTGTGAAAATCATCGCTCTCAGATTGAAGATTGTGTCCCATTCATGACTTTAATTCATGACAAAGAGATGTGTTCAGCATTTACGTGACCAGAGGGCCTAAAACGACTCAAATGTGTCCATTCATGTTTGACTGGAATTGAGATAAACAGAAACAGTCACAGACTGAGGTATGTTTCTCTCCTTTCTGTGTGTTCAGGCTCAAAATAAAAGTGTGACTTGGTTAGTGCTCAAAAAGAAGGCTTACGCTCATGCATATTACAGTAAATGTTTCCATTAAGGATTAATAGTATTCCTCCTCCCTGCAGCAAAGTCTCTCTGCCGTCCATTCCATAGACTTCCAGCTAAAGTTGTCCTGCTTAGAGTTCTGCATTGGAACCAGTTCCAAAACTCAGGATTCAATCACCCACTCCATGGTTGTGTATTAGATGCAAGTAGTGCAACTATATGCGAGTACTGTAATTATCTTAGTTTTGTATTCATATGCTAGTTGTGTAATGATAAGTTAGATGTGTGTATTTATGTTAGTAGTGTATGTATATGTTGTGCATATTGAATGTATGTATAAGAGCAATAGGTTATATGCAATTTCCTTTGGGATTAATAAAGTATACGTATACACGTCTAGAACCGTTCAGATATCTTAATTTTGATTCTACATATCAGTTCCTAAATCAATATCACTCACAATCCATTTTTAAATGTCCACACTGGTGGAATGCAGCTTCCATTGTTTCCGATTACAGGTTGGAGTAGAGATCAAAGAGTTGCTTTATTTTTCTCTGAAAAAATTCCAGGTCAGCAAAGTACAATATCAGTACTGTGAAGGAAGCACGCCGGGAGCGCAAACGTCTACATCTCTTATCTTCATCATCATCATCATCTTACACACGGGTATAAAAGCACGATTAGAACCCCCAATAAAGCCATTCATGTCATCACAGCTTCCACGCTAATCACAGATCCCAGCAAAGCAAAGGAAAGCCTCAATCTAACCCGCGGAGCCAACACCCACGTAACCTATTTTCCCTATTGGTCGAGCGGAGATACCGTCCCGCCTCTCGGCACGCCTGATTGGTCGCTACGACCGCCACTACCGCGCCGCTGCTTCATAATAAACAGCCCGTTTTCAATCTAGGTTGAGGCGGAAGATAAACAAGTTAGAGGCCTAACATGTCCGTGGCCTACATATCTTATTATTTTAGGTCAAATGTGACCAATAACGCAAATCTTAGCGTGTTTACGCAAATCGGTGCCATTTGCTAATATTTATACAAAAGTAGAGACACGGAAGCAAACGTTTATGGGCTGATAAACTAAAGAAAAGCAGGTTGTTACGGCAAAAACATCCACACCAAAGAAATAGTTGGTCAAGATATAACCACAGGTCCGATTTGGGTGCGTTATCAGACTGACGCCGCATGGAAATGTCCGGCTGTGTCGAGTTTGTTCCAGCAGCAGCGGAATTGTTATATGTGTGTGTGTGTGGGGGGGGGGCGTGTTCCTTCAGAGAGCGCAGGCTGCCAAGCAGAAAGTCACTGTTGGGTGTTTTAGTTACACACTACGGCGTTTCTCGACCAGAAACCCAGTTCGATCATGTTTAGAATTACTGTACTAGACGCAATAAAGACATTCCTGAATATATTGTACGAGGTGCAACATGATTGGAGTAGTTTAGAAGAAGCGTGCACGCCAATCTCCCTACACAAGTGTAGTTTTTAACCCATCAGGACCAAGTGCAAGACACGTAACCCCCCCCCCCCCCGATTACAAATTACAAAGATCCACATAAGTATAGAAGGACATAACTGAAAACAGCGGAATGTTATTTTTGAGCCACATCACGAGTGACAATGTCTTACCTAAAAAAAAAAAAATCCAAGTTCATGATGTAATGTTTGCTAGTTAGAGACACATTTGCATGTAAACCTTTCCTGCGGGATCTCGGGGGGGGGGGGGGGGGGGGGCTGCGGTGCATAATAAGGGACACCTTAAACGCGTTTAATTGCAGAAAGACTAACGCCTCTGGCTTCTCTTTCACCCGCAGCTCGCAGTCAGTATGGCCGTCCGCCCCCTTCCTCATCCCAGCTGAAGCTCAACACACACAACAACAAGCGACCTCCCGTTAGCTTCAAAGCTAATCCTCGGCCGCGGGGAAATACCAAGCCGCTGCAAAGTAAACTTCCCTCAAAACGGACAGGCGACGCTTCTGCTTACTTTGAGGACGCCCACGCATGCGTCTTGTTCCGTGTTGGACCTCGTGTACGTTCCACTGCTGGAGATAACAAGGTCCCCTTTTCAATGGAGTCCACGCGCGGCCGCAGCTCTCTCGGGTTTGTTTTGTTTTTCTTCTTCCTGACGGGTTCTTGGAAAGCGCGTGACTGCTGGACCACGTGGTGAGGGAGCGGGCCAATCAGGACTGAGCTCTGAGAATGGGTAAAAACAAATTATTTAACGTGTACGTTTCTCAGTTTAATCTGATGCAATATCTTTACCTGCAAAATGTATAGTTCGATCACAAGCTTTTCGAGATACCACATAATGTTCTTTGCAATTATTACGCCAAAAATAGACTAAAAAGTTATTGTTATTTTTGTTATTTTATTGAGTTTATTTGCTGTATTTTCAGTACAGTAGATCCAATTTTCAAGTCCCACTGTGTCAGGATTGAAAATCTGGTGAGAGAATAAATTAATAATAAATTGCTAACTTTATTGTATCTTTATTGTATCAAAATCTCCACACAATACATTTAAAGGTACCATGTGGAGGTTTTTTTTCCCAACAAAGCATGTAAGATACCAACAAAGGCCAGAGGAAACATAACATCATTAAACATGAGTAAAGGGGTTTACAAGAGTTTTATTATGAAGAGGATCTGAGACATCTGTCAGCTCAAGAGGATGCACAAGGAATGTCAACAAAACGTTGTTTCATTACAGTGTTGAAATGATTTGTTGTGAATTTATTTATAATTAACTTTAACATGACATAGGTAATAACATTAGAACAACATCTGCTTTTATTATGGCAGAAACTAAAAGCGTAATGGTAAATTAAATAAATGTAATTGCATAACAATGAGAACAGGAGACTGGTTCTCTTTACAGTCTTGTTTCTGAATTTAAAAGAAAGAAAGAATGTAAACGCCTCTGAGCTATTCACAAAATCAAATCAGCTTGCAATGCTCCGGTTAATTGAATAAAGTCTTAAACTGGCATAAACAGCCTCTATAGACAAAGGAGCACTTTATACCACTGCTGTACAGGAAATGGGTACAAACTGGATTTGATCTTTTTCATCAGGTGTCCCTCAAATAATGCACTCACACTTTTCCCTCCTTTGGTCACATGCAGATTGTAATTCATTATTTTTTCCCTACTCTTAAAATGTATTGTACAAACATTTGAGAATGTATTTTTATAAAGTCTATTTTGGCTCCAAGTTTGATAACATGTCACTTGATAAGGAAGAATTAACATTAGCACACCACTGTACTCTGGTCCTCATTTCTGCTTGAGGATAACTCTTGCCTACATTAACTGCTACAGTTATAAACAAAGTATTACACACATTTGTCGATGATTTGTGTACTGAGGACTTTCAACGGAAACAAGACCGCAAGGGCTTTTTTGTTTTTGAAATGCTCCTCTTAGACAGGATGTTTGACTGTATTTGTACTGTAATACATGCTACTGTTTGACTGTACCTGTACTCTAACATTCTACCTAATACATATATTCATCATCATCATCACTCAGCTGTTGGTGGTCAAAAATACTGTAAACACAAACTTTTGAAAATCAAAGAAAACACAGGAAAACTCTGGAAATTGCTGGTTCTGCTACATCAATTTTGATCTCTTCCATTATGGGTGTGAACATTTTATGGGGCTACAAAACTACATTTATGCAACATTATGCCCTTGTAATGCATTATGAATCCATTTCATGTTAAATCTAAATGTGAAATGTCTGTGCATGTTCTCAGTCACCCAGGTTGAGGTAAACCAAGAAGAGAGTTCTGTTCTGTGTTTTGTTTTTTCCTGTTTACTTTTTTTTTTGCTCTTCTTGATCTAAATGTGAAACTCATGCTGACTTTTTCTGCTTTTGAGAGCAAAAATCTTACCATCCCAGCTTAGAAACGATAACAATAAGCAGGCTGATTCCCATTATGTGACTTCCATAGTAAAATCTTCGATTTGAGCTCAGGCCAAATTCTGTGTAGTTGTTCCGGGCAACCCCCAGCCCCTTTTACTGGAATGAGAAATCATGAGTTGAGTCATGAAAACTAAAGTGTGATAAGAAGACATGTGTGTTGACCCCCTCAACTTCAGAGCTACATTTCTATGCCTTAAATTTTTGTCTTTGATTACTACATTTTAACATTTCTTTAGGCTTTTGTCATTGCAAGCTCTAAAAATCTAAACATTTAATCAATATAAAAAAGTTCAATACCAGTGAAATCTTCTTTAAAGCAAACTTTGAATTGGGATGCAGCAGATGGCTCAATAAAGCACATTGTCTTGGTTTTATAGTAGCTATGTAATAAATGTCCGGGTCAGATCAGATCATCAGAAAACCAAAGAGAAGCATTTTTCATTTTACCACTGCTATTTCAGTATTTAGAGACAGATTTCAACAAATTAAAGCGTTACCCATTTTTTTTGCAGAACACAATCACATTATTAATTAACCAAAGCCCTTTGAACCACGTGATCTTTAGTTGATAACAGTTCAAGTTATTCTTAATCCAGAAATCCACTTCAATCGAACCTCAGGGTCCTAAAGAACTATGAAAAAAATAATATTATGATAATCAACTGCCAACATCTGGTGATCACATCAGCATGCCATTTTCTCATGCACTTGTCCTTTATAATGCCCCATCACACATCTCAATGTGATTTTCCCAGATCACAGAACTTATTAAAGACCAACAAGGATTTGCATCAACACACATTTTCCATCTTTTATTTGTTCCAGTGTGAAATCTTGTTGGCTCCACTCCCCCCACAAAAAAATAATTCATTCTGCTGGATTGTGCAACAAAAGCAAAAGGAAGAGAGGACAATGAAACAGTCTGATGAAAGAGGCAGCAGAGATCAGTGCCAGTGGCCCCTACCATGAGTAATAGGATGATTTTAATTTACAACAGAGCCCCCTTTCACAGTAACAGCAGTGGTGCAGATGTTTCGGGTCTCCTGGACAGATCAGTGTTGAACAGCTGATAAAGGAATCAGTTCATTCACGACACCGGCAGCTCAATAAAAGGCGAGTCCTGTTGACTCGATAGACGACTGATGAAATGTTTCTTTTTTTTTTCTCAGCAAAGAGACGCTGCCTGCAGCTGAATTATCATGCTGATGAAATCACTAACAGAAAATGGCACAGAAAGCCAAGTTGTCAGAGACGTTTGGTGATTCTAATACTTACACGCTGTTTGTTTCTCTACGTTAGCCTTGGCTTCATGATGTTATGCTGACTCATTGTTATTGGTGGATTAGTGAAAATAGTAACCTATTGCTTGGACGTGTTTCTGAATACACTGAAACATTCTAAAAAAAAAAAAAAGTCAAACTGTAAAAATGTGTATTTTATTATAATGGGTATTTCCAACCATAGAATCCTGAGCAGATTTAGCCTAAGACTGAGTGTACATCAGCTGTGATGCTCTGGGAGCTACAATCCGCAACGCTTTCACACATGAACACATTTCAGTGCAACTTCTGAAGCTTGCTTTTGCTTTCAAGCCGACGAGGTCATAGTTCAGTCTTGATCCTGTGCATCAGATCTCTCTGGCCCACCATGTCCGTCTGTCTGTTCCAGCGATGATAAGCCAGCAGGGCAATATTCTTGGCGGCGACTGAGCTCATCTCCATTGCACTGCCGGCCAACTCGATGCCATTGAGATAGTAAAGATTGGGGTGGAGCTCCACAGGCGGCAGCCCGTGGCTGCTGCCGTAACGGGGGTAGGCCTGCCACTCCGTCACCTGCACCGAGTAGTATGACCTAGGATTGAGCAGGACAGTGAAGGTCAGTCTGCCGTGAAAGCATCGTCATTGTATTTGATATTTATTACAGCTATACTAGCCTTTTTATATATATATATATATTAGCCAATCAACAGGACAATATGCATCTGCCAGTTTATGTTCCACTCATGATCTCCTAACTTTTCACCAAAACAATCTCATCAAACTTTCATTGTCCGGTTCTTTGGATTATCAGCAAACGTCTCCAAAATGAATGACATTCCCAGCAGCCCCAGCTGCACTTTGTGTTATGAGCTATTTTACATGCGTTTGCATGGTAAAGCATGAAGCTAAGGCGGCAAACATTTAAAACATTCAAATATCAACATGCTAGCAAATGACTTAACCCAGAACACCGCGGTGCCACAACTGCTAGCATGGCCGTCATCTCACATATTTAACGTCATTTTACGGCAGCAGATCCAGAGGAATTATTTTAGTCTGATGACTGTCAAAATGTTTGTTGATTAAATAACAGTCACATGTTACTATTTTCTAGACATTAATACTTGTATAATAATTGATAGTAAATTGAGTTTGAGAAGTCGTGATGGGGCTTTCTATCGTTTTCTGGACCAAGATGACGCAGTAAATAGTTAGCTGCATCCCATGTCAACACTATGGTGCTTGTACCCTGAAGTACGTGGCTGACCTGAAGAGCATTTTGAGTTGAGCCTTGTCCAGTGGTCGTTGCGAGAACACTTTATAGACGCCAGCCTCTTGTGGCTGCTTGCGGCGAAAGCCTGCCGAGATGTTGACGGGACAAACGCTCGCCACGCTGTTGAAAAAGAGACCGGGCCTTTCACTCGTCAAGATGCTGGCAAAGGGGAACAGGCGGGGGTCCGGGAAACCAAAGAAAGAGGTGTTGAGGTAACCGTGGACGATGGTTACTACAGTGCAGTGATAGTTTCCAGGGAGCTGGTCAAAGGGAGGAGTGAATCCTTGGAAATGGACTCCGGACTTGACACTTTCCTGGAGCGGCGTTGCCAAAACCACGATGTCATAAAGCTCTGATCCCGTTCCTGCTGTTCCATTGTAGCTTAGCTGGTACTGCGGCGCCTCCGCTGCAGGGAAAACATCTAAAATCATTAACGCTGCGTCACGACACGGAACACAAACCCGCCTACATCAGTCCACGGAATCTAGAAGCATGCAACCTGCGATTCAGATGATTGGGAAAGAAATCATTTTAAATCGTTTTTAAATGTACCCGAGTAGACTGGGGAGATGGAGTTGACTTGTGCTCGCAGCAGGTTAGCATTAGCCATCTTCAGCAGGCCAGAACACACTAGCTTGTTGCCTCCTTCCACCGCCCAGAGGCTGTTCTGGGCACCAGCTAAAGACACAGCACCTGAGAGAGAGAGAGAGAGAGAGAGAGAGACACACACACACACACACGCTCCCATCAGATGGTGCTAAGTGCCCTACACCAATTATCAGCTGTCTACAGACTATCCTGTTCTCTGGCGCCCACATCCTCGCCTCTCACCTTTCTTTCCTCGCCTCCATTCATCCTTCCACACCCATCTCCTCTTCTCTCGTTCTCATTTCAGCACCAGTCTTCCTCATCTCTCCTTCTCACACATCACCCACTCGCTCTCACGCCCCTCTTCTACTCCTCTGACCTACAAAGGCAGGGATGCTGATGTTCTGTCCATAGTTGACTCTCATGATGGGCGCTATGACCTCGTCGATGAAGCGTTGCGACACGCCCAGCTCCAACAGCGAATCAGAGAGGGGTCTTTGGGTCATGTTGATGAAGGCACTCCCACCGAGAGAGTCCAGCAGTTCCTCTACTGAACTGAAGGCGTAGCCATGGGCCTGGAACTTGTATATCCTACATTACACACACACACACACACACACACACACACAAGACCGTTACCGGTAAGCTCATCTTCATACCGAGCAGCTGCCACGAATCTCTACAGCAAAGAGGCGATTCATGTCTTTCTTACCTCATGAATTTCTCCATGATTTCCTCCACCCACATCTGCAGACGTATAAAGCTGATGCCGTAACGCCACCAAAGCCGGGACAGGTCAAGGAGGTACCAATCAGTCTCCTCCAGAATGACCTCCTCGCCATCAAACACAGCCGTCTTACCCGCCACGCTGCGACGATACTTTAAGCCTCGAGGGACAAACGACAACACAAACGATAAGACACGGAGGCACCCTGGGAGGAATTTAACATTGAATATATTTCACTGTCCCACAGTAACGGTGTGCCGGCCCACTTTTGCGTCACTGCGGAAACCAGAATGAGGGAGGAACAGAGAGCATTTTAAAATACAATTCTGCTTTGTGTTTCACAGCGGCAAACATTCCAAACTTAAACATCTACCTAAAATGTATAGTGAGATGAATCACTCTTGTAGCATGATTGCTTTGGGCCGGGTAATTAATACTGGACACAAACACCTCTTCCTGCTCAGGTTACGTCTGATGGAGGTGCAACAGTGTTCTGATAAAGCTATATGCCCACCATCAATGCTTAAACAGAAAGTTACATCTCCTTTTAACCTTGATGTTGTTTAGCCCAGTCCAAAAAGTCTGTGTGTGTGTGTGTGTGTGTGTGTGTGTGTGTGTGCTTTCAAACCAACCTAGCTGCTTGACAAACTCTTGCATGTGGAGGTTGAGGGAGTGAATGATGGAGCCTCCAGACTCGTAGTCATGGTGATTGACAGTTACAGTGGCGAGACGACCTCCGACCTCTCCTTTCTCGAACACGTCCACTTGGACCTCAGGACCAAAGTGCTGCCGCAGGAAATGGGCTGCGGCGCTGCCTCCTATTCCTGCCCCAACCACCGCTGGAGGATCAAAGTCAATTAATAACGAGGTGAAAATACGTCCCGGTTAAACGTGAATAAATAAAAGGCATCACATGCAGCTTAGCTCCCAGGCTATCAGCCACCCGTCTACTTACAGGGGCAGGCGGGCACAGCAATTATACAGTGACGTCATATCTGACGTTCTATCGTTAACCTATTAAGATAATTTACATTAAACATTCATTAATAAACAAGGGCCTCTGGAATTAAAACAACAACAACAACAAACATCAGTTCTCGGTCATTTTTAGCTAGCTAGCAACCCTCTGAATGCGAGCTAACGTCAGCGGCATTTCAAAGGCCTTCGGTGAAAGACTTGAAACAACCGTCTTCGTGCCTATTTTAGAAGGCGGAGCGGCGTCAACGTGAGCGGATCCCGCCGGCTCTCCGACAGCAGACCGGGCCGACAGCAGGACGACGACGACGAGCGGGAGAAGAGAGCCACCCATGGCGGCGGCGGAGGCACCGACGCTCGGGCGGTGCCGGGTGCCGGGTGCCTAGCAGCAGCAGCAGCAGCAGCACGGCGCTCACGGAACGTTCGCACGTCGCTTTCACGGTCCTTTAAAAGAAACACGCGTCGCTTGAAACCGGTAACGTCCAACGTTACCGGTTACCGTTAACTGTCTCGGGTCGCCGCCGCCGCACAAAAGACGGCTTGGCATGACGATGCGCATCAGTGAGCCCACCAATGAGCAGTCCACCTCCGGCAACATCACGTGACAGGAAACCATCGTCTGACTTTGACCAATCACAGCTGCCGACGCATTAACCTCTACGCAATGAGCGCGCGGCTCGGGAAGCAGCCACGCCCCAAATCTCATTATATCAGTCTGTTTAAACGGACGAAAGTCAACAGAAACAACTTTGTCTGCGTGATATCGTCTTTAAATAAATCCACAGGACGACATGTTGAAAAACTGCGGAAGTTGCTTTATTTCATTAAACAAACGGCTGAGATATCAGAGGGAACCACTGAGCCGCTGAAACAATGACTGGCACAGTGGAGCTGTAAGGCTTATGGATGCCTCAGCACACACACACACACTAACGTGTCATCATACACTCGTCTTCATTTACATCTGCTCATCACTACACCTCTCCTGCTAACGCGGACATTGAGAGAGGCGAGAGGTCGCAGGTCACCTCTGTCGCCTCTTAGACTATTTCAGGGTAAGAGGCGACACAACAGAGAGCTCACCCGTTCGTCTCTATGGTGTACGTCTACGCAACACGACCTGACCCTCAGCAATAACACCGTGATGCCAGCCGCAGGCCTGAAGAAAAGGGTTCATGGGGTCTTGGGGGGGGGGGGGTCATGCTCAGGCCAAAGGGGTCGGGCGTCAGTCGAGAAAATGATGAGATCGGTCACTTTGTGGAGCGCCGGGTGGGCTCGGATGCTGTGGGGGGAGGCGGTGGGCCACGGCGGTCTAGGTCATCGATGTAGAACATGATCAGCTTCCTGCGCTCCTCTGGGACGCATTCCAAAACGAGGTAACGTTTGTCATTCTGAAGGATCTTCTCTACGTCTTTCAGATGCTGCTCCGACTCCTGGATGAACTTTCTCGACCTGGCAGAGGGGAAGGAGGACGCAAGATAAACAGGATGGTGAGAACATTCTCTAACGAGTCGAGGGGACTGCGCAAAAGCTGCAGTTCAGGTCGTTTCTTTATTTGATGCAATCTAAAACAGCCAGGTTTCCTTAGCAACAAGGTCACATTTCTCAGATCATTAGACTTGTAAGGAGCTAATAACATATCATGTGTCAAATGAGTCTGCAGCATGTCTCCACTCCAACGTTCAGCCATTTTGTCACGGACCTGTATGTGATGAACTTCGTCTCCTTTAGCAGAGTTCTGAAGTCAGCTTTCGCTGTGATGTACTTGTCTTTGATGTAGTCTTCAAACTCCCGCTGTCTCTTCTACAAACACAAATAAACACATCAGACACCAAAACTAGAATAAAAATGGACGCAGCCTGGTCAAACCCACATAACGCCTTTAAGAGGGATACAAAAATATCCATCCCTCCTATTGGTCCATTTAGAACTTAAGTATGGCTTTTCTGAAAAGGCAAGTTTATAGTCACTAAACTTCATTAAAATATTATCAAAATCGATCTTTAAGAATGTGTATATGGCAGTTTTAAAAAGGTCAGAAGGATGCCCGTGTAAAGACTTACTCTGTCACTGGAGGAGAACTTGATGCAGCGAGGGTCCTCCTTGATAACCTTCTTCACCTCCTTCCAGGTAGTTGTCAGTGTGATCTAAAATACGAACAAAATCACCAGTCAGTAAGATAATCTGAGATCAGGTCAAAGCAGACGAAGAACCTGATAAACTGGTAAAGGTTGCAATAACTTCTGAATATTTTCTGTGTATCTTTAGGAGATGTGATGCCAGACAATCATATCTAATCTCTGAACAAAACAATCTACTGATTTTTATATTTTTTTCCTTATTCGAAACAGAAAATGAAATCCTCTTTCTAATTTTCTCTCCATTTTGGTCAACAAATAGCAAAATATCTCGCATAAAAATTTTGCGCATCCTTTTTTTGTAAACTACACTGACCCGGCACGGCTACATTGGTTCTCTTTTCCCCACAAGAAGAATCGAGTAAATGAGACGGTGATTACCATGATAGTCTCATCCAGCAGCTGCCTGAAATGTTCCTTCTTTTTCTTGGCCAGTGCTTCTACGTGTTCGTTAAACAGCTTCTCCTTCTCCTCTCTCTCTAGCAGTGACGCAGACTCCCAGCGGTGGTCCTTCCGCAGGTTACGACGTGTGTCTGACCACGCTGCATCGGAGGACCGAACCTGATGATTGTGTAAACAAAACAAAAAATAAATGGAGAGAATTTGATTTAATAAAGACATTTTCTGCTAAAACAAGCGCTTCTGAAAAAAGCATTTCTTATAAGTTATAAAATCAGTTTTGTTTACAGCATAATTGATACATGGTGGCCGCCATGTTTTCGCGTGCGCATTGCATTCTGGGTTGCTGACGTCAAATTGTTGCAGCCTTATGCACAGCAAACAGAACAAATATACTGTACTGAAATTACGCTTTTCCTCCTGCGTGATGCCCACAGCGCTTTACAATTTAAACTCACATTCACACTCCACCGATCACTGGACGAGTCTAAAAATTACTAAACTTGGCCGAAAGGTCAGCTCGTTTTCAGAAGCACGTGTTTCATTTCAAATCAAAAAGTGAAGCAATCAGATCAGGATTAAATTATGATCGATTTTTTTCCTGGGAAAGAAATGAACTTGAGAGTATCTCACCATATCAGACATGAGCGCTTTGAAATGCTGAATGGCCTCTTCCCTCTTGTGCTGCTCTCTTTCCCGGTCAATCTCTTTGGTCTGCTCTGACCGGGCCTTCTGCACCTCCCGCTCTCTTTCTCTGAGGCTGGCCTCGATGCGAGCCTGGCGCTCCAGCTCCCGCTCCTTGTCGATGTCCACGTTCTGTGAATGATGACACAAAGTGTATTTCTGTCGGTCTTTCTGGATATGGCGTGTTGAAAATGATGCTGGAAAAGAGCCATGAATCAGGAGATAGTAGTTTATGCCACAAACACTGAAATCAAACTTTAAGATGTCTTGCCTTAACTACACAAGAAACAAGTTCAGTGTTCAATACTTATTTGCTCAGAAGTGTTCTTACTGTTTTTTGATGTGTAAATTTACAGCTCTTTATATGGACCTGATTGATTTTATTTTATAATTATCTCCCTACTATTGCGCGCAGTAGTAAATTATTCATCTATATATTGAATCATCAATAATTATATCAAAACTTATAAAAAGGACAAAAGGATTCAGGCTAGTACTGGTAATATTTAGCATTCCTGGTACTTGCAGCACCATTAAGGTGAAACCCAGTCTGGCACTGGACATACTGGGCTCACCTTTCACGCAGAACGCCGCTCCTACCTTTGCCTGTTTTTCCATGTACTGTTTGAAAAGCTCTTCTCTGAGCGCTGAGCTCTCCACGGCCTTGTAGCGAGGGTCAGTCTCGAGCCTCTCCTTCACTTTACTCCACCGCTGACCGACGTCTATGTGCTGGTCGCTCAGGAGGTCAAAGAAGTCCAGCTTCACCTGGGAGCAAAATAAGCAACACAATTAATTAGAAATCTCCCCAAACAACCCCGCGGATACCAGCCACTCCTCACCAACGTCGTTAAAGATCACCACACTGTTACTGCAACTGAGATCTGCCCATTGACAGTTGAGTGTGAGATAGTGATACCTTCTCTCCTCTGGACTTTGAGTCCTCTTTATCTCGTTTCCTCATAGCTGTGATGAATTCGATGAAGATCGCCTCCCTGTCCTTCATCTTCTCTATAGTTTTAAAACGGGGGTCTCTGCCATGCTTCACCGCAAATTCGCTGAAAGTTGTTCTGTGAAGATACACAAAGAAAATGAGCCAGAATTCCATGAAATCTCATCACTAAATAGAACACTTTATTGTTGATGTTTAAAACAAACAGGCCTGTGCTTTTACCTGGCTGAGAGTTTTGCCTCCTCCATCATCCTCCTGAACTCATCTTTGGCCTGCATTAGCTTGTTCTTCTTCTCCTTCCTTTCTTCCTCTGCCCGTGTCTTCACATACTGATCAAACACCTGCAGCGGACGTAAACACAAAACTCGATCTGTATTTATTTATTTTTAATATACGGCTTAACACTGTCAGAAAGTGAGAGTGAGAATTGGTGCTGCGGGCAGGAGACATCTAACCTGTTTCCTCTCTTTTGGGTTGAGCAGAAGGTACCGTGGGTCAAACACAATCTTATGGAGCTCCTTGTCCCAAGTGGAGAACGCAGACACCTACAATGTACAAGACGCCCGCTTTTCAGTGGCAACTAATAAAAAACTCACGTCACAAGAAGACAACTAACAAAACTCTCAAGGGAAAACTTGACACAATTAGATCATACAATATTAACTAAAAAAACAACATAAAGATAACAATAAAACTCACCACTACATGTGTACATTCAGCATAAAATTTGTGTTACCCCTCTTTCCAGCAGCATTTCTCTGAACTGAGTCATCCGGGCCTCGAGCGGCACTACAGCTCGCTCTCTGGCAGCTCGGAGCTCTGCCTCCATTGCTGCTTCCTTCTCAGTGTCCCCTTCCTTCACTTCCTCCTTCCTGTTAGCGCGGAATCACAAATGCCATATGATGTGGAGAGAACAGGACACGGACTGTCGTGATGAGTAAGCAGAGAGACACGTGACTTACTTTCTCTTTTTGGCTTTGGTTGGCTCCTCATCCAGACTCTCTTCGGTCATAATGGCCAATTCGGCTTCCTCCTTACTGATCACTGCGCCCAATCAGATGAGAAGCCCGGTTAATACGTCACACTACCTAAAGGAATCACTGCACCGGTGAACCGGGGCTCCTCTGGCCTCTGATTTTAAGACTATGAACATGTAATTGCAATAAATTATGAATGCAAATTAAACAAGCAATTCGTTTGAAGGTCATTATTTATTATTGCCATGATCGCTTACCGCTTGTGAAAGGGTGTCTGTCCACAACCGTCTTCCTTACTTCCTCCAGACCTCTCTTGTGCGGAGGTTCCTGGATGTGTTTATCCACATCGGCTCGACCGATCAGCTCTTCGGGTCGGTCCCACATGGACAACCGTGTCGTCGGGTTGTAGAAGAACACGCGATCGTCACCTGTCCATACCACACACCTGATAAATGGATAGACGGAAATGTGGACACATGAGGGACAGATAATGCATTCCATTCATGGCAATAAAGTGGGTCATGGTGTTGAAGTGGACTGTGATGCGTGTGTGTGTGTGTGGGGGGGGGGGGGGGGGGTACCATGGCGTGCCAGGGATTGGGTTGGTGGCTACAGGCCTGGCTTTCTGAGCTGCTTTTTCCTCTTCAGTCATCTCTTTAGGCTCCTCAACAGAAAGGTTCTCTGCATTATTATTACATTCAGAATCCCATGTTATCTATATTCTTGAATTAATTGGAGAAATATATCCTAAATTATATTAAATATCACAGTATATAGTATATCCAATAGTATTTATTGGATTCTGAATAATGTAATTCTTCAACATGCTGACACATTATGGGACATAACACAACATCAACCTCCACACACCTTCTCAATAATCATGTTTTCCATTCTATTCTCCTCGTCTTCCATCTCCATTGCTTCTGCCTCCTGGGCCAGACGCTCTCTGAGCCTCTCCGCTTCTCTTTCTGGAGAAGAAGACAAAAGACTGAGAAACTAAAAGCAGTGTGGTGCAGCTCAACTGATGCGAATGACCAATGCCAATAAAAGGATCAACGTGCAATGGCTTCATATTCAGCTTTAATGTGAACTTTATGAAGTGCAGCCTCCAACGTGCTAATAATCAGGAATGCCCACAAGTGGAACATGTAAATCTTAGGAGAGCTAATCTGAGACCAGGGCTCTTGTACTTTTGGTTCTGCAAATCATCTGTCAAATAAAACTGTTGCGAGGAGAAAGTAAAAGTGAGGTTTTCGAGACGTCATCACGGTCAATGCTTGTACTTTGGCACTCGTCAGCGGTGCCTACCTCTCTCCACCAGTACCCGAGGTCTCTCCCAGGTGGACTCCAGTGTTCGATTGTTGTAGTAGTACATTTTACCATCAGCTGTTTTGTACTCTGACCACTCAGGGAGATGCAAAGATCCGGTCAGGGAGGCGGGGGCTGGCGCAAGAGCCAGCTGTGGATGCATCATGGAAACTAAAGGGGGGCCCATGCCAGGAAGCATGCCTGTCATTGGTTAGAGAAGAAAAGACAAACCATGATTGGACAAAGGGCATCTGTCTAAGCCACTAAATAATGCTGTGGACAATAGTCTATAAACATTATAGCAATATATACACACACACACACAGAATATAGTACATTATTATTCCCTAACTTACACTATCTTGTATCAAATATGTGTTAATGGAACGAGGGATAAACCAGAGCTCCACATGCACGCCTCACTGAAAGCTAAATGAGTTCATACACGAGTAGAGAAAATATATTACTGGATTTGAATACGTTTAACAGCACCTCCGAGAAACAAGGAACACAGGCCACGCGCACAAACTATCAACGCAAAGCAGCGAGCGCACACACAACCGTGCCCCAACAGACCACAACACGCAACCCTCAGTTACACAGTACTGTTAGAAAAGCTGCACTTTGTCTCGGCTGTCTCTGAGCAAATAAAATAAGTATTGAACACTGAACTTGTTTCTTGTGTAATTAAGGCAAGACATCTTAAAGTTTGTTTATATGTAGATAATGGAGAAGCTGGTCCCGGGCATCCCCCGCACTGCACCGGGGTAAAAGTCGGCTGAGCATTACTGTGCGAGCCCTAATTAACGGTTGCACGAGGGATATTTAATATCCTTGTTTTCAACAACAACAAGAATCTACCCAACAGGATTTGTGGTGTGTGTGTGTCTTACTTTGTAGCCACGTCTCTCTAATCCAGAGCAAAAACATGACAATGATTGTATTTAACCCGAGAGAATAACCCATTTGTATGTTTTGTTTCTGTCTGTTGGACGGAAGAAATTTCACCAGATGATGCTCATATCATTCACCACCATGCCATCTACTGTAGATCTGGGAGGCGAGCGGCTGGGTGTTTACCGTTGGCGCTGGGGCCTGCCTTTACACAGGGTGCACCTACTATCTGCATCATTGCTACACCTGCAAGAACAACGGACAGCAGGACACGAGACATCAGCTAGCGTTATGTGCAGTACTTTGTGTGTGGCCCCAGCCCCGCACAAAAAGACAAAACGCTGTTATGTTAGTCTTTGAAATGTATGTCTGTAATGCATTTAGAAATGTTAAGAATGGACAAAGTGTATTGGGACACACAGTAACCTATGATTAATTTAGAAGTCATTACTAGATTAACAATCCCAGTAAAAGGTAGGGAAATAGCAATTGTGAACAAGCATCTGTAAGAGTGAATCCATTATGTTTGCATTTGTAAATGCTATTCAGGAAGTGGTACGTCTGACGTTTTATCACTGAATAACCAGCATCCCTAATCTAGACCTTGCCCCATCTCACATTTCATCCATAGAGAACAAAATAAACTGAGGAAACCAACTTCTCAAAGAAGCTTTTTCAATCAGTTTATGTCAATCATAAGACGAGCAAAGGAAACAGGTGGGGGTGGGGGGGGGGAGGGGACTGACGGCTAGCAAAGAGGACAAAGAGGTGCATTCACATTAGATTAAATTCTCTTTTAAAACAAACACTGTAGATTTGTTGTGTTGTGAGTTGTGACGAGGAGAAACAGAGAATCTTTCAGAGATTCAGATCTCCTTTCGGAATAATCCATCATTGCCGATGGTATGATAGAATAAATAAAAAGCAGGGTAAAAAATAAAAGCAATTTGAGGAAATCAGAAAGTTTCCGTTGCCAAATTCACCACTTCATTGAAAAAAACTGCATCCACATCCAAACCTGATACAACAAAATTAAGCTCACCTAAATCACATTGGTTCCACAATTGCAGCGATAACCCACCGATGGCATCTCAATATAATCTCTAATTAATAAAACAATGGGGGGTTTGTAGCTTGGTGACGACGGCTAGATACTGTTGCCTGCTAAACGGATGCATTTACCTGGTAGAGGGATGTGCATGCCCGGCAAAGGTACCCTGAATGGGGGCACCATGACAGGGGGGAAGGCAGGCATGGCTCCGGGGGGCTGGGCCACACCGTGAGGCAGGGCTGCAGGCAGCAGCGACATGGCCTGCACTGCTGCGACAGGTGATGGCACCGTGGAAACGGTAACCACAGTGACCGGAGACACAGTAACAGTGGAGGTCACTGTGGCAACGGGGTTCAGGTCTGCTACAACAGTGGCTTAAGGGAAACAAAAAGATATATATATAACATAGGTTAGCTCCTGTGTGTATGTACGTGTGCATCACGTCGCTTACCTGCAATCGTTACGGAGGGGGAGGGGAGGGGAGTGACGTCTGGACTGCAGCTGAGTGTGCGGGAAGGGGTTGTGGATGGGGTCTGGGTGGGGGAAGCTCCCACTGCTGATGTAGTGTTAATACTACCCGAGCCGGCAGCTGCAGTTACACCAACACCGGGGCCTGACCCTGCAGCCCCCGGCCCAGCTACAAGGAGAGGGTTGAGTTCGGACTGTTGGATGATCTTCACACAATCCGGTTTACTCCATGATGACTCCCTGGTCCTGGCGTTGTAGTAATATGCCTGTGGATAACAGAAAAGAACAATACCACAACGATTTGATATCTATCGTCTCCTATAAGCATTATAGAATAGAATACAATATTCTATTCTATAATGCTATCAAAGCCTTTTCTAACAGCGCTAACAGAGCTGAGCAGTTTTAGCAATTCTGCGATATATATCGCGAGTCAGAGCCACATATTCTGTAATTGACGCTTTCAGTTCAATTAATTGATTCCAAGTCACTGGAACACTCACAAGATGTCACCCAAATCAGTCCCTTTAAAATCTTTCAGAAAATGATGCAAGTGTATCGAATCGTATCGTGAGCCGAATATTAAGTATCGTATCGCAAGATTTGTGTATCACTACAGCGCTAAGTGCTAACCAAATTATTTGGTTGCTTCAGAGATTAGCTCAATTGGAGCATTAATACAACCTTTATTTTTCTGAATTTGCAATAATAATAATGATATCTAGAAAAAACAACATTTTGCAAACAAACAATGCTCCTATGCTCTATAAACCAGCACAGATGCGATGCTATATGACTAAATATGACTCCCAGCTTACCTTTCCCTCTGCTGTCTTGTTTTCTACCCAGATCTCCTCTGACGGGTTGAGTGAAGGGCTTCCAGATGCAGGGAGGGGAGGCATCCCAGGTGGAAACAGCATTCCTGGAGGAGGTGGCAGGTTCCCCATTGGAGGGGGGAGGAATGGAGGCCTCTGGAGCAAAGGATTAAGGCTAAACATTTAATATTAAAGAGTTACTGCCCGATTTGTATCACATAGTGTCCCGACACTTTCACACACATCACTTCAAGAAATTTTCCTTCCAGCAAAACCTCATTCACGCCTAAGGTTAGAGTGCTTCAGAAGACAAATGCATTTTAAAATGGTCCAACCCTGCACTTGCACAAAGAAGCACATTAATATTGTATAAGAATCTTAAAAAGAACCTGTAGATGTGGAGGTCCCATGGGCGGTGGTAGGCCTCCTGGTGGTGGTATGGGTGGCATGCTGGGGTCAAAAGGTGGACGTGCAAATGGGGGTCTTGGAGGGGGTCCCCTCATCATCCCAAAGGGGGGCGGTGGCGGCCTGAGGAGCGGTGGTGGACCACGTAACACTGCAGTCTGGGCAGGAACAGGCACAGGTGCTGGTGGTGCAGGGCTGCGGAACCGCACGGCCTGCTGCACCATTCTACACACAAGACATCGCGCTCATTGACAACACGCATAAATAATAATACTGTAATATCAACCAACACCATCATCCTAATTTAATACCACACAGTTACAAAAATGTGGATAATATCATTCATTGCTTAAAATAAATGACATGAAGCACTGTCCAGATGAGATTTCCCTGTAATTCATAACAATGGCATGTTTCTGCATAGAGTACCGGTAATAAGATAAATTCTCTTTGATCAACCATTCTCAAGTAATTCAGACATATTTCTGGGAGAAGATAAGTAAGTACTCTACAACATAGATAAGGAACCGAAACTGATATTCATGAGATAAAAAATATCTGGAACAACAGCTGAACATTATAAATAAAAATCTCTATATTTATTATTGCCAGTTATGCAAAGAAACAATAGCTGGTATAATTTCTTGCTCAATAATACTCCACACAAATTGAACTGAAGTTGATTGGGAAGATGCTGTGTAAAATAGAATAGACAAATGACTAAATAGAAAAAGTAGTGTTGTTGTCGTCCGTAGTTATATGTTTTTAAAGTTCCGATTTGGTACATTTTGCAAGACAGCTTATGATTGTAATACAGTATATATCCATGAAATGTTTATTGTCCTAATGCTGAATGTTTGGAACATCACGTTGGTCAGATGAAAGATCAAACGGTGGATCGGTGGTAAAAAAACAAAAAAACAAATCAGTGAACGTTGTTTGATGAGGTACTAACCAGGCGAACAGAAAAGTATCGATACAAAACACAGAAATAACAGATGCGCCTCCGCCAACTATGGAAGTGTAGCGCAGATTAGCGAGTTGGCTATGTAATATTAAGGTTTCAGCAGAGATAACAAGTGTTAAATGTGAACAAAATCCCGGAGCCTGGTAAATAAGGCATCCTAGTGAAAAGTGAAAACATGTTTGTCCTTGGTCAGACTGGTTGTGTTTACCGCGTGTCACAAACGCAGACCGGACAAGCAGCTTGGCTAGTCTCGTTAGCTTGAAGCTAGTAAGCTAGTGTGGCTAAAATCGCCATTTATCACCACCTGTCTGTAAGTAAAATAGCATTTGGCTTATGTCTCACATAAATTTAACATTTACTTTATAAAAACCTTTATTTTAACACATTATTTGCAAATATCTTTACCTGTTTTCGCCGAACCCGATAGTCTCGCTTTCTACCTGGTCCGCCATTACAGGAAAATGTAACGCTTTCTTCCTGGAAACGCCCCAAAGTGGATTTTAGTTTCCCTATTCGCTAAACAAAGCTGTCAATCATAGCACAGCCCAGCGTTTACGAGCTCTAATTGGATGACAGGTTCTTTCATGGCGGGTTAGCCATGCGTTCGTTGGTCCGCTAGCGTCCAATTCCACGTGATGTCTTTGTTCGGCTCGTGCGCAGACAGAGTATTTGAATTAGCTGAAGTTAAATCATTAGCACTTTTTGCAAACGCCATGATCTGTAGCCTCTTCTCTCGTGTGTATACTGTAGTGGTAGGCATTTTGTAATGCTTTGAGTGTTTCGTCCAAGAATTGTGGTAAGCAGTGGCGGAAAAGAGCTCAAGTTTTCTACGAAAACAAATAATTTATCATCATGGAAAAAATAGCTTCAATGTTGAAGTAAAGTTACATAGACATATGCTATCTGCTTCTGTTCCGTCGTTTCAAATTTTAATATCACTGAAAAAAAAACACGTTTTATATTTGTGATCATGTTTAGAATCAAGTAGCAACACATTCATTGTAATCATCATTGCAATCATTCATCTGAACATTTATTAAAATATTTGATTCATTTTTCTTGGCTGGTTTAATCATTATCTGCAGGTTGCATTCAGGCAGTTCGTGGGTTGGTTCTGGCCCTGGTACTTCACTGTGATGTGTACAGTTCTAGAATAATGGGTAGACACGCAAGCAGGTTGTTAATGGTGATCATCACATAAGTAAGTAGGTAGAACCAGTGTTGTAGATTATGTATTGTCCCAGTGAGGGACTAACTCTAAATACAGGATGTGCTGTAAAACTATTCAGTGTGGCGGTTTTGGTGAACGCCGACATACACAAACGGGTACAACAACCCTCTCGGTTCCTGGTCAACTTCTACAGGAGGACCCAAGTGAGCATCCTTTGCTACTGCTTCACAGTGTACTTTGGGGAACATGAAAGCCTTATCACCAGAGGCTAAATCTGCTCAAAGAATTGTGGGGGAAAAGAGCTCCCAAGTCTCGGCACAATATATATAACCGTCTACGCAAGAGGTTTATCATCAACAAGGACCCAGCCCATCTTGGTAACTCATCTGTTTTTACACTTGCCATCATGGAAAAGAGCTATTTGAGTAGATGAGGAGCCATCTTACACCACAAAAGCAGGCAAAAAGATATAGCCAAAGGATATTTTATTTGACCATAAAATCAAATACCAGTTACTTTTTTTTCCCTTGAAAGGTTCAGTGTCTTCATCTTCATCATCAATATTTCCTCTGCACTTTGCTGTTGGCCAAAGTTGCTTCCGGTATCAGGCTGATCAAAGTGCCTGGTCACTGTTATAGTGGAGCCGGTGACCAGCTCGTAATCGATGATTGGTTGATTGATGTTCCTTAGTAAATTGTACAAATTCACAAGCTGAAGCTAAATTGAGTTTGTAAAGGATCGATGTGTACACTACTGCTACTGCTGTTCCCACTTAAAAACGGAGAAACCCCCCCAAACCTGGACACCACTGCCTTCCAAATGCTGAATCGGATCCATCCCTCTCATCCTCGGGTCCCATCCCATTACTGTTTTTGACTCGTTCTATCTCTGGTCACAACTGTCGCTACGGTTTTTGCTATAGACTGGGCTAGCGTTTCATGTGAAATACGAATACTTACAAACTTCACTGACAACAAGACGTCTCCTGGCTCTAAATTTCTATTGTGTTTGAAATTATGTCAAATAGAATTCAATGATCCTAAAATACGAGATTATAATTTATCCATTTTCTAATTACACAATGTAACTTCCCCTATAGTTACTAAAGCCTCTTAATTCCCAGTTTCCATCAGGTCACAATTATCTGGATCAAACTTAATACAAACCATTAGTTAGATCATGTTGACAAAATCATGTAAACAAACAAAACATCCTTCCATCCATCTTCCGCTTATCTGGGGTAGGATCGCGGGGGGGGCAGCAGCCTAAGAATGGAAGCCCAGACTTCCCTCTTCCTTCTCTCCAAAAGAGAGAAGATGCAGAAAGACAAACATGCAAGTCCTTCAGTGGTTGACGCTCGCGCTCACAGTCTGCATTCGTTCATTTCCCAAAACTGCCAAAGTTAGCGAAGGCATCTTGTTTGGGGGGGGCCATGGCTGGGGTGATGGAATGTGTTATCCCGACTCCTGGGACTCCCATACCAGCCAGACCGCCCATCATCACGGGGGCGGCCATGCCCATATTCATGCTCATGTTTATTCCCATCATGCCTTGGTTTACGGGCATCCCCCCCACTCCCATAGTTCCCGTCGTCAAAGGAGGAGGCAGGCCCATCGCCATGGCATTGCCTGCCATCATGGGATTGGCTGACGGTCTGACAGCTGTCACTTGGGGAGGGGAGCTGAGGTTCAATCCTCCAAAGCTATGAGTCAAGAGATTGATGGGAGGCACTCCTGCACAGACACATTTGGACAAGGAGGAGTCAATCTATGATACTTACATATAATATTTAACAAGTATATATAATATATATATACTTGTTGTATAATATAATAGAAATATAGTAGATTTAGTTTAGCCAGTCTAAATGCACTTGCAGTGTAAAATGCAGACATAAAAATGAATCACAGGAAAAGAGGATAATACCTTGTTGCTGGATGATGTTGTTGAGTGTGGGTGGGGTCTTTGTGGGGTTGAGACCTGCTGATAAGAAGTCCAGGCTGATGTTGACAGAGGGGTCAGACCAGGTCAACCCTAATGATCCATGCCCTCCAGCACCTTCCTTCTGCTGCGATGCTATGCCTCCCAAGCTCTAAAAAAAAAAGAATCACAAATATTTTGCACTTGGATAAATGTACAAATACAATTCTGTAAACCATGCACATCAGGATGAATAAAAAAATAAAATAAGTGTAGGATTTTTTTTAACATAGAAAATAAAGAATGGTGGCACTTGTTTAAATCTTTATAACAGCCAAAAGACAAAGTAAGCTGTTCCCACCTGTTGCGAGCGTGAAAGGGGCACGGTGGGCACAGCAACAGGTGCTCCTGGTCTCACCCTTCCCAGAGAGAAAGTCAAGCTCTGAGAGGCACTCAGTGTTGTGTGTTGATTGGTTAGCTGATGGTTAACGCCACCCATAAGGTCAAAGAGCTCAGCGGAGGGCGGGATGGGGGCAGAATTAGAGGCTGCGGATGATTGGACACTGGCAAACAGGTCAGTGACGGGCTGGGAGGGACCAGAGATCGATGAAGATGGCGGATTGGTTGAAAAGGCATTCCAGTCTCCAAACTCTCCATTTCCATTGGTTGATGCAGCAGCTGGCCAGATAAAAGCAGTGTTTATTTTCAGTTACAACTGTTCTGTTGATCAGATTGATTTTGAGAGGAACTGAATTATTTTTTTTAGCATCCAACAATGCTCTGGCCCAGGCAATCAGACCATGTGAACAAAAGTAGCTTCCAAGTGCACTCTGGTATGATTCATGTGTGACGCCAGAGGAGCTCAACTGCAGGATTGAGAGCGCCTTAACGTTACAAGAGGAGGAGCCGAGAAAGGCAGCACGTTTACCGGTGGAGGTTGGGAGGCTGGCAGAGGCAGCAGGAGAGGAGAAGTCTGCAAACCCACCGATGAGGTCTGAACGTCCTCCTGGTCAGACGGACACACGCAGTGAAAGGTGACATGGCGTGCCTAATTGTGGGAACGCCCATGGCCTTTCTCATTCTTCCTCGTCTTTGTGTGCGTAAAGGTTTGAAGTTACCTGCTGCCGTGCCCTGGTTAGCTGAAGGGTCAATCACTAGCAGGTCAGCTATTCCGCCACTGGATGACTAAAGACAGGAGCGAAGACATATGGTGATCAAAAACTTTGAACGTGTATCTCACATTGGGATAAAGTGTGCGCGCTCCCGTGAGCAACCTTCTCCTCCGGGCCCTTGTCTCCGGTGTAGTGGGCTGCGGCCCCCAGGTCCAGCGTCTTGCTGCCGGTCGCTCCACTGCGTTTCCGGGTGGTGGTGGTTGTCGTTTCTGTTGCTTGTGTGATCTGGATGCTCTTCGTCGTGACGGTTTCTTCCTCATCTTTGAACTCGAGCGTTTCCTGCCTCCCATTTCTTGATGCTCGTTCTTCTTCGTTGTCGCTGTTGAAACCAGACGAACATCTTATGAGACGAAAGAAATCACTCAGGTGATTTAGTTCTTCACCGTTTCTATTTCTTTGCATGTCTCTGAGTGCCTGGTTGTGAAATGGTAATCAAAGACACAATACTTTAAAGACTTTAAATCCAATGATCTTTAAATCTGATGAGCAACAAGTTGTGGAGCATTCAGTTGTTCTATAATACCCTCGCACTGATTCGAGTATTTTCTACACGTCTGATACGTGTACCTGTTTCTGTCCAGTGAGTCGTCTCGTTCTTTTTTTCTGAATTTGTTGAGCGTGTCGTCGATGGTGTTGCCGATCTTGTCGCCGATCTCACCGAGCTTCTCACTAAAGGGGAAAGCTCCTCTGCTCTTATCCCAGTCCTCATCCCACTTACTCCGATCCAATTCATTTGCTGGATAGATTGAAAATATATGAAAAAAAACAAGACACTTTTAAATGTTTTAGAAAAGGGAAGTTGTCAATATTTCAAAAAGCATGGGTGCCATTTAAGGAATTTGTGGAACATTTAAACTTAACAGAAGACACAGAAGATGACTGTTACATACATTGCTGTAAACCTACATAATTATAGTACGATAGGACAGTTCTTTTTTATTTTCTTAACTCTTTGACAAAGTGTAAAGGTTAACCTTTTATTTTATAATTTGGATTGTTTATTCGTCTTTTTTTTTTTAATATATTTTGTGTATTTGCATTGTTTGTTTGTTTCTGTGTGTACAGTGTGTATATGTATTTGTTCTCTGGTATGTGGATTGTAATGCTGGCATACAGTTGTGTTTATTGTGTTAATGTATAAAATCAATAAACACATTGTCAATAAAAAAATAAAGACACATGAAACAGCAATGAATTTCAAGGCATCTACTTGACTTAACGTCCTGATTAATGGCCAAAGATCAAAGGATTTACAATCTGCAATTGTGCCATCGAACAGAAAGTCCTCACAATGAACTAAATATTATAAATAATTACAAATCTCATGTCGCGATGCAAACATACAGATTAATAAACAAATTGATTCACCAATATTTTAAATTCTTTGTTGGCAAATGCAATTCAAGTTAAACTTTTAACAGCGATTCAAAGTCCACTACTCACTTTACATGGCACCCTACCTCCAATGCATTTTTTACATTATCATTTTAATATACACCTGCATCTAACACAAGCTGTCAAAGGAGATGTAGTGAATTACTTACAGTTCTTAATGCCCCCTCCTCCTCCCATACTGTCAGAGGACACTCCAATATATTTATCTTTGTTCTTTTTGGCTTTCTTCCTCTCCTCTCTTAGTCGGTCATCATCCTGGACAAACTCCACCATCTCCTTCACCTTCTGACGTACATTAATACCCTGATCTTTACCATTCTCATCTGGACAGGAACAAGCACACAGACACAAAGACACGCTGTCATGTTTTCACCCTCGTGATATCAACCCCGTCAATGTCAAAGTGTTTTGAAAACCAAGTCAGATAAGATTTTTGCTATATTTGCCTAGAAGAATGATTATGATTGAACATAAACCAGAAAAGAAAGAAATGTTTCACCACTGAAGTGGTAGTTCTCTAGAGATCGCAGGTCGTAGATGTGTTCTCTGGCACTGGTGACGACCCTTTCAGACCCGTTCCTGATCAGATAGGCCAGCAGCAGTAAAGCCTTGCAGAGGAAGGTAGAGAAAAGGAAAGGTACCAAGAGATGGGAGAAGTATGATGATGTCAGGATCGCTCAATTATAACAAAATCATTTCCTTTTTATGTTTTTTTCAATCGTTTCATATTCAGATATCGTGTTACCACACTAATAGTTTGAACGTGTCTGTGAGGATGAAGACGAGACGCTACATTTTCTTGTCTCAACCTCCTCCAAAAGAACTTCAATTTCTGCCGTCAGCATGAAGATGATCATGAATATTAATTAAGATGTTCACTATTTATAAAGATCTGTTACACAAAGTTCACAAAGATGTGCCACATTTTGATTTAATAGTGATTTATGAAGGAGACCTGGTGCCATGTGAACATTTGGTGGATTTAAAAACTTCATCTACTACGTACGTGTCAGGTTTTATAACAAGGTATCTGATCTTTGCTCAGAATTCAGCGGACTAAGGAAGGAATGTTCAAACGGCTACAATTAAATCAGCTATCAATTTTAATCAATCCTGATAGAATACAGAATGAGCGGAAAGACTCGGGCATAAACACAGACGCACCTGGACACTGGAGTGCACCACGTACCTTATAGACTCGTCTCCAGTTCTTCTTGTTGTCTTTCAGCATCCTGGTCCACAACATGTTCATCACCTCTGGGAACTGCTCATACATGAAGGTAGATCTACACACACCCCACCAGAGAGTGTACAACAATGGTAAACCCATGTAAGAACAAAAGCAGAAACAGGTCTAGTAGAGCCTTGTGCGCACACACTCGGCAAACGTGTGTGCTACACATACTTGGCTATTTCTCCCATCAGTTGTCCGGACGGTCCCCAGGGATCATCATTGGTGGCCTCTCTCACTTTGGATTCGATCTCCGAGTAGTTCATCACCACATTGGTGCTGTTGAAAAAAACACGTGTTATTTCTATTAATATGGACATTTAAAGTTTCATTGTTGTGGCTTTCCTTTCTGGTCTTATTGTCGTGTACTTTGTAATAAGATGTACAGTATATTATAATCAATATTTTTTTGGCAGCAAATGTCCTTGGCTAATTTATTTCTTAATCCGCTAACATTTCCCCAACTCTCTTTTGAGGTAGTGATCATTTTGGCTGCATTACTGTTTGTAGCATGAATTTCTGAAAGAACTTTTCAATTTCAGTAAAAAAAAAAAATGTAATTCCAGTTTCTTAAATATCTTTTATACTCCATTGATGCATTTTGCACCCTCTGGATACACAAAAAACTGATATTAGATCATATTTTTTCAGCCTTTTTTTCATAAAGCAATTAAACAACTAGAAACTCAATACATGTGTACAAGTACAAGGTAACTAAATGCAGACTTATTTTTGTTAGCTTTTACTAGCAATTTAGTTTTCACAATGCTTTTGTTAAATTGCACTGAAAATCCAACAATAAGGATATGCTGTTGCAAAATGAAAAACCACTTCCTCTTTTTTCAAGGGTGTACCTATTGCAGTGGCCACTAAAAGAAATCCTTCATTTTGATTACCTTTACTGTATACACAAAACTGCATTCCGATTGTAATCCCTCTTCCCCTCCTTGGGCCTCTTTTGACCGGTGTAGCATTACCACCGTGAGACATTGTCAGTAGCTTTGGAAATAAACCGACTATCCATCTACGCGATTATCTGCGGAGTTTATTCACATTAATTACGGACGCTCAGCTGTAGATATTTAATGTGAATTCATATTGTGATCATTTGGATGTTGTGGACATCACCGGCGTGGGATAAACAGAAATACTGAACATACTAGCCTACCTTGGTTTAGCAATGCTAGTTGAATGGATAGATTTGAAATAAATACATTTCTAGTTTGGAAATACTGAATGAGCTCCCATTAGTAAATGCACGTTTCTATTTAAACAATCAGGCTGGCAGCTAGCCAGCTGAGGAACCATAGCTGTGACGTCACGGCTATATCCTTTCCTCGATCAGCGATAAAGGCTAATGATGTTGCCCGCCCGGCTAAAGCCGCCCAGTGATAGCCGGTTAGCTTGGCACAGCCACTTAGCGGGTTAGCTAGGTGCGAACAGCTCCACCTGCTACTATGTACTCACGCTTTGTCCACCAGCTCTCTCACTTTCCACATATTTAGCATCTCCACACGGAACTGCGGGCTCCCCGCCTCGACACCGCGTCGCCCCCCCCCCCGTGTCTCTGCGCCCCCACAAGACAGAGACGGAGACGGTTATCAGCAGCAATTCCAGCTAATCCCCCGATGAGGCGGTTAACGGACCCGGCCCTAGTTGCTACGGAAACGTCCTAGCTACGTCATGGGTCCGTCACTCGCGTATAATTATTATAGAGAAAATGTTGTTTTAGCGAAGAACATGAGTACAAATATGAATACATCCAATGCAACCAGAACACCATAAATATGTTATAAAGGCATAGTATTTGTAGGGTGGCTTAGTAAAAAGTAGTGGTGGAAAATACTTAATATAAAATTTGTCTGTGAGGATGATTTTGAGGAATGACGCACTAATGGTGAGATACCTAGCCTCGCCACTTGATGGCGCTGTAAACTTGCTGTTTGTCAGTCAAACGTGTTCTTTATACTCGTACCGGTAGTTTTTATTTATGTCACATTAGAGCAAGTTTTAAAGAATTAATGTCCTAACCAATTCCAAGGGATGACGGGAAAATGCTTTAGTGCGTCAGAATTTAGACTACAGATTTATACATGGCTTGCAGAAAGTGATTAAATGAAGTCTATAGTTTCCGTTTTATGGAACTTCACACTTCTTCTGGGTGTATAAATGTAAATCATTATACATCATGCTCCCCAGGAGTATTTTGTTTTTATAAAATTGGCTCCATATGTAATGTTGAAATTATCAGTAACTGTAGTCCAGATTTGTTTGTAATTTTGGGATTAGAATATGATTCTGTACGATGAGTACTTCTGGTTCCTGGATTGTAATTTTGTGATACTTTTACGTTACTTCCACTTAAGTAAACATTTTAATGTAAACACATACATTTTATAAACATTTGCTCTTTTCTTGAAACAGTATTTTTTACACATGTGGTATTAATAACTTGGGCGCTTACTAAAAAAAGTACTTTGTTAAAACAATTGGGTACCTCCACCACTACTTAAAGAATACTTCCATTTCAAATAAAAACAATGTTGTCTCATTTACGCAGTAACGCCTAGTTTCCTTGTTTTTGGACATACTTTTTCAAGACTCAACTTATTATTGATCAATATCCTCAATATTATTTGCTTTTGTGAGAATGGATGGTGGTTAGGATTAAGATTAGCACTTTTGTAAACCTTGTGGATGTATTTGCATTTCCAGTTGTTCTGTCTTTACTAGATGTCTCTTGTATATGAGATTCATAATCCCACTCTTCTGGAAAAGAATAAACCTACAACACACACAAAGTCCTAAAATGCACACATGGAAGTACTCGGCACTGAAGGTTTGACCAGGCAAAGAACTTAATTCTTGATTTTGAATGCTGTGTACTCTGTTCTCTAATACACCATGACTGCAGCAATACTGTATGAGTCAAGAAGGAGGTTTAGACAGGGAAAGATGTGGGATAGGAGTAGAAGCACAGAAGGAAATGGATGGAGCATGTGAGGCCAGGATATGTGTGCTTGCGTGTTCTGGTCCCTGGAGTCCACCCTGGAGATCGCTTGGGAAAAAGACCTCTAGGTCTGAGGTCTGACTTGAAGCCAAGAAAAACAAGACGGAAATAGTGAGGGGAGAGAGAGAAAGAGAGAGAAAAGGAGAGAGAGAGAGAGAGAGAAGTGAAATAGGAAATAGAGAATTGAAGAGGGCATGGAGAGAAACAGAGCTGGAAGATGAAGAGGGCGTGAGAGGAAGGAGGAGCCAAAGAGAGGGAGAAAGAGAAAAAGGACTTTGTATCTCAGCAGAAAATGTACGGAAAATAAAAATATCATTCACATGGTGTCACACACACTCACACACTGCTGATTGGAACCATATGCTGAGAGATGCAGAGAATAATGGGAAACTGTGAATTGTTTGACTTGTTTTCCCTGGTCTTTGTTGCATTAGATGGGGCGTGGGCGAGACGGGGCGGGTGGAAGGCATCCGTGACTGTGGAGATGATGACGGCCATGGGAAATTCCAGTGAGTAGATGTGTCTGCCACACTGCGTAGACAGGTCCGGTTCATTAACAGCAAGCTTAAACTGCAGGGTGGAGGGGGGTTCTGTGTGAAATAGGAGATCAGTGGGATGTTTAAGACGTGATTTTCTGTGGAAAAATGTGACTCAAACAATGAGTGATCTCTGTATACTCCTGCTGAATTATGAAGTTATTTCATTGTTTATATCTCGCTCTTCGTTCCCATGCACATATAGATAACACATTTAATTGGCCGAGAGAAAAAACCCAGCTGTTACTAACCAGATGAATGACAAACAACAGGTATTGAGATCCCAATGAGTCATTTTGGTAGTGATGGATAAAGGAAGTTTTATATTTTCCTATTAAAAGTCAAATGCAAATACAATTTTCAGAAGTGGGTCGGCAATAAAGAGATGATTGAAATTTCGAACAGACATAAGGATGGAACCGCAGGTGAACATGCATACCCTTTGACCCCAGTATCCGTGTTTGAGATGATCACCGTTTGGTCTCTTCATCTCGGTTTTTGATCGCTATCTTTGTACTACAAAAGCTGGGACAGCTTTGGACTGGAAGTGGTGAGAAACATGAAAACTGGCTCAATGGGAAAGGATGTGGAAGGGCTTCCCAAGGAATACGAGCCCAGTCAGCCAAATGGCGGTCTTGTAATTAGCTCCCAAAAATGTAAGGTCAGACCACGAACACTGAATGACAAAGTAGCGCTAAATCTGACACACCGGTCCAGTCAATGCTACGTTAAAAGCCTTATCAACCATAACATTTGATGGATTTTCTGCAATTTTAATTTGTTTGAAAATGATTTTAAAAGGTGCATGTGCGTTGTTGATATCTTATTGTTATTTGACAGATATTGACCAATAAACTTCACACAGGTTGAGCCTGGGAAGGAAAATGGCCTTAAGTCATTAACAATTTATGTCATCCTCACACATCTTTCTACATAATTTCAGCCAGGCTTTGGGATTGGGCTGTGTTTTGTAATCAGATAGAATATATATATAAAATATAATTATCAAATTATCAAATGTATTATCAAATGTTGGAAAATATGTCAAACACTCGCTAGCGGTCTCTTACTGTAATTAGTAATTATTACATAAAACATTGTTGTCAATCATTTGATCAAACTTCACCCAAACCTGAGAGAAATTGATTTTTAACCCAAATATCTGTACAACAAAAAGAAAAAAAATATTGCAATATTGCAAATGTGATGTCACTACAAAAACTTTTGAGTGAAAAACCATTTCTACCCAAAAGATATTGAGTCATTTCCTCTGAGATTACAGAGGCCAAGAGGTCAAATCCCCAGGTGTTCAAATTCCCTGCGATAGATAGATAGATAGAGATAGATAGATATAGATAGATAGATAGATCGATAAAATAATAATTGTTATATACATAATAATATATTACTAAGTATAGCTGCATACGTGTATTACTGGATAAAGCCCTTTAATGGTTATCTAAAAAAAGAAGGGATGAGCGTTGTTCTTGTAGCTCTCCATGCGCTCCCGTGGGAAGTGTTGCACTGAATCAGGGCAGCTGATGATGTTTTGTCGACTTGTTTACACGTAGGAGGACGTTGCGTGACATTAAACCACTGGAGGCTTAAACTGATCTCAAACAAAAGTCTTAACCCTTAACATTTAATTGTTTACTTTGTGGGGGATTATGGCTTTTTATTTATACCAAAATGGGAAGCGAGTCCTCATAATGCGACTGTGTGAGTAGATTTGTGTTCCCTAAATGCTACTAACACGGATCTAAAACACAAACCACACATAGGGAAATGATTTAGCGTGTCCTTCCTGTGCCACACGTCTGTGTCTGTTCCCACTCGTATTAAAACATTATTATTATTTAGCGATACGCATCATGCTTACAATGAATCTAATATTTTCCTCATCAACTGGATATTTAAACAGAACCAGAGGGCCGATCCAACAGTTGCAACTGTTTGGCATTAGAGATCCGAACGCTACAACGGCGTCTCTGTTTTTCCCGTGAGTTGGAATCATAACTCTGACTCTAATTGTGTCTCCTCTGCTCTAACGCAACGCCTCAGGTCCTCAATTGTTATTTTAAATCTTTACTAAACGTCAGACTTTGGCTTACGTTCCTTTCCACCTCCCTATGAAATCCGCTTCCTGCAGTGAGTGCGTGGTTTGTTTTCTCTACGTGTGTAACGTGGTGAGATTTACTAGCGGGCGATATCAATGTATTCAGGGCATGCTTGTGTAAATAGTGTGAAGTCACATACAGGGATCACTTCCATTTTCCTTTACATGAATACTATTATCATAAACTAGCTGTGACCTAACCTTTTCTCCAATAACTTTCCTGCTGAATAAAACCACATGTGGCCTGTTAGGGGAACGCTGGCTGCCGTTGGAAGGCCCGTGGTACTGATTGATGACATCACAGCTCCCTGGTGAGTAAGTGGCAGATTAGAGTGACTCAGGGTGCTTGTAAAGTTGGAAGCCTTATGCTTCCTTCCATGAAAACAATGCTATGATTTTCTTTTTTTTCCCATGGAAAGATTTCAGTTTTATATTTGTAAATGTTAATTAAACGGGTCAGGCATTTATAGGCCTATATTTATTTTCCACCATGTTGGTTTTTGCTAATCATTCAATCACATATAAGATTGTAGATTGTGAAGATAACGGATGTGAATGAAAGCAAAAAGGGATGATTTAAAAAAAAAAAAAAAAAGGGGGGTAGGGAATGTAGTGAAATTATTGTATTTATATGTGCAGTGATGGTGGTGGTGGGGAGGGCCTGATTTCAAGGTCGGACCGGAAATGCCTGTGCAGATGTAAGAGTAATGCGGACACATTCAAAACGGCATACAGGAAGCAGCTTCCTCTGCAGCTGTTTGCGTGTCTTTATCTGTCTGCTTATGATTAGTAGCAGCAGTTTACGTTTGCATGCACGAACGCACTAAGCAGAGCTAGGCGGCTTCACGAGCCGCTGCACTGCTATAACGAAAAATGCAGCCCCTTGCCCACCTGATTTATTTACAAAGAACTGAGAATAAAGAGGAGACATGCTGTGCAAATATTTTATCATCTGTTCTGACATTCACAAAGCAACACAGCGGACCCTGAGTATCCTCTCGCATTGACGATGCAGTGTTTCGGTTTAAATGGATCAAATCAGCAGATATTACAAGCGCTTTCCCCCCAAATATAACACGGTGATACATTACTGAGTGCTGGAGTCTCAGAATTATTCAACCCTGTGATGACAAGTCGAGTCTAGTACTCCACTGAGGCCCTGTTGTTGCTATAACCTATGCAACGCATAACCGGACATGCTAGACTTTGAGGTTTGCTTGGGGTCATTGTCCTTTTGGAATGTGTACTGACGCCAAAGCTTCCTCACAGATGGTGAGACGTTCTCTTCAAGGATTTCCTGAGACTGGAGGGACTCCATCTTACCTCGTATACAAGCTGCAGATTTCTCCTGAAGAATCCAATCTGTTACACTACATTTCACTTTAGGTAAGTTGTTCTTTTCATTCTGTGCTTGGTTTCCCCACCCTGAGACTTACCACTGATCCGTATAGATGTGGAGAGCTTCCCGAAATCCCTGTTTGATCTCGGTGGGTTTTCGTGTGTCTTCTTCTAGGAGTTTATGCCCTTTATGTATATTTAGCAATGTAACAGAAAAATATGTCGATGCTTGAAATTTCATTTACAAATGTACTCTTATGTGGGATGGCATTCAGAGATGGAATAATTTTGAGTATGCAGGTCATTAATAATAGCAGAGTGTTGAGTGTACCCCCCAAGAAAATTAATAGATATATTAAAAAACAGTTAAATTCAGCGATTTAAAACATTCTTATTTTATTTGTTTTTTCCAAACAACAAATATGATTTCCCAATCAACCTAATTTGGATTTTATGAACAGTAGATTAGGTATTTATTTCTAGATTTTATTCTTCATCCTTGATCATTCCTCTTTGTTACATTCCGCACATTTTCCATCTGTCCATATTTTTCTAAAGGGCCATATGAGCTGCATTTGGCATACAAACACCAGCTGATCCATATCCCTTTATTCCTAGTACTTTAATATATGACAGGACACTCCAGCGCCTACAAGGTTACTCACTAGACCCTCTCGCTTGTTACTATCGCATCTCAGGCTGCAGCTCCACATGGAACATCTTTTTGGATTCTCATTACATCCGTTGAAAGGGTCGTTTATTTATGTTTAGTTTGCTGTCATACTGTATAAATTGCCTCTACTCTGCATGAGGTCATCGCCAGTTCACAACATCAAACACCCATCTTGCATCCATGTTAGTAAAAATAAAGTCTCCTCATGGATTAACTCATTGTATGCCATTCAGTTCTAAAGACGTTTTATATAACCCAAACATTCACTGCCAACCCTGAGATTGAAATCTGCCTCTCTTCAATGGCCGAAAACTGCGAAACAAAAAGTGCTAGGAACACACCTTTTTTCCTGATGAAAGCAGAGAATTTAATCCACTGTTATATTTTATTTAATAAGAAAATGGGCATCTATCCTTTTTGGTTAAAACGGTATTAATATAGTAAGCTGATAATCTACAAATGTGGCACACTTTCAGACACCGATGATCGTCTTCCATCAAGGTTTTGCATCAAATGCATTTTGGATCCTGTTCGAACTTTAGCAGCAGGGATTTTAAGAAGACACTCCGAAACAAACTTCTCGGTCACTGCTTTGAATGACAGACAGACAGACAGACAGACAGGTGAACCACAGGGCATTCCAATGCTGCTCAGGTGTACGTGCTGTAGCCTCATTACTATTCATCAGGCTACGGTGCATTTGCGTCTCATCTGCATAGCGGCCCAACAGGGATCATATTAGCATTAGAGAAAGAGCGGAGCAGAAGCACTTTAATTTTTAACAAGATGATATGAAGGAGACACAAAGACCCCGGCTCTGCTGCTGACACAGCAAGGAGAGAGAGAGAGAGAGAGAGAGAGAGAAAAGAGCGGGCCCACTGGAGTACGGTGATGCATGTGTGTGTGAATGTGTGTTTGGATGGGGGGGGGGGGGGGGGGGGGGGGGTAAGACAGCTACATCGAGATGCATCAATCATAAGAAAATGAAGGCTATGACAATGGGAATAAACAGACGGCCTATGTTTTCCAAATGAAAACAACATTAAAGACGATTCTTTTTTAATGTTGCGTATGGATCTCTTTGTCTCTGCCTCCCTTTATTCACCATGTGTTCATGAGAACTCAGCTGAACTCACACATCAGATGCTCATGAATAAGTAAGTGGGATAAACAATGTACCACAGTCACTATGGAGTCAATATCTCATTAGTGGGCTGCACAGGAGCTTACACACACACACACACACACACACACACACGAACACACGCAAGTTTTATTCGAGCGTTACATTTTATCCACGCACCGGTGCCAGTAAAAAGTAAACTAAACTCACATTTTGCCATCAAATATATTTCCAGATCATTGTTACGTTACCTGGCAGTTCTTTGTCAGAGTGTACTAAATACAACTACCGTATATTCCAGACTATAAGTCACACTTTTTTTCATAGTCAGACTTCTCCACCGGTCAGATTATATAACGATTAGCCATGCTGCTTGTTTAAGATTTGGGCAGCACGTCCTCTTGCTTTATGGAACGCTATGATCTTGCACGCCATCATGGAGGCAGAACTATGAGCGATAATATTGTCGACAGTGTTTGGCTGCTGTTGCCTCTGGAACAAGTCCACCTTTGATAACCTAACAGTTTTCCATCCACTCATTCATTACACCCATTTTCATCCATCTCGCCATATCAGTTTCTTCGGACCCCTTGACGATGTTCGGGCCCCCCCCCCCCGTGTCCCTCTGGGCCTCTTGGCTCTAATGCTGCTGCCCTTTGGTGTCAACCTAAAGTACCAGGGCTCCCCAAGGATGTGAACTGGATGATCGTCTCCCAGGGGTGCTGCCACTGGCTCCCTCGTATATGTCTCTGTCTTTAACACACACACACACGCACACACACACGCACACACACACACACACACACACACACACGCACACACACACACACACACACACACACACACACACTTTTACTCTAGACAGCAGCGGTCTCGGCGGGGCTGCCCTGGAGTCTCGCTATGGCATGCTGGGTACCTGAGAAGCCACCAATCCCAGAACAAGGCCAGAATGTTAAGTGGCGTGAGTGTGCGTACGCGCGTGTGTGTGTGTGTGTGTGCGTGTGTTATGTGTGTGTTCTACCTGAATGGGTCAAATGCTAAGTAGTGGATTAATCAGTTATAATTGTGGGTATGGTCCATTAAGGCAAAGGGTTGGCTGGCAGTTAAGGGTGAGATGAGACCAAAAAAAAGATGGTTCCTACATAAACGTGCACGTTCACGTGCGCGTTGACCAACAGAGAAGTGAAACTGGCAGAAATAGCACTTTAACTGTGCATTCCTCTCCTATAACGCCCTGTGCTCGATATCTTTTTATAAATCCCTGTTCTCCTTTTCTTGTTTGCTTTTCCTGAACCCTCATCATCAATCTTCGTCTCTTTTTTAGAAATGCATCCATCTGTGCCTCAAGCTGGTGCGAAGTCGCTCTCCTACTTTTAGAACCGAACAACGGTCACCACTGGAAAAACAAGGCCGCTGCCTAATATTTGTCTTAATCCTGCAGAATACCCCCCACCCCCAACACACACACACACACACACACACACACACACACACACACACACACCTTTCCCCCCACTGATCTACTGGCTGATTTGGTATTCAAGTGCTGTTGCAGGCCCAGCAGGCCTAAAGCTCTCTTTGTATTGTTTTATTACCCAGGGGCTAGGCCTCGGCTTACACACACACACACACACACACACACACACAAAATATACACTGTCCAACAACACACATAGCATACAAGTGCAAAGCAGGATTAGCATATTAGCGTATTAGTATCCTGTCTGTCAGTTGGCTCGGTCTGCTTTTCTTTCTCTCACATTAGTTTCAGAATGGAGAGGAAGCATTCCATGAGGAGGAGGCGAGGATAAGAGAGATAAGGTGGGGAGCAAAGATGGGGAGGAGGAGAGGAAGGAGGTAGGGGGGGCTCTGCTCACTCCTCTCTGGCAGACAGATGGTAGTCTAACTCCAACAGAGTTGTCAACGGGCCAGAAGAAAAACACGGAGAAAGGGATTGAGAGGAAGAGGGGGAAAAGATCAACCACTCCTTCACTTTTTCATCCTCTCTTTCAGCCCCGGACTCACTTTTCCTGCCAGATTCAACTCATTTTGCTTATCTAGGGCCTCCGACCAATTACATTCCTCCCAACCGCCCGTCAGTTTTTGCCCATTTTTGTCGTTCATCATTCACAGATTGCTTGATTTTTTTGTCCAAACCTTTTGTGACCTTCTCTCGTGTGCAAGCGTCCATCGCTCGCTGCCGTGCCCTGTGAGTTGGCTGGTTTAGAAACAGAGAGAAAGAGAAACTCAATAAATCAGTGCTTTTGATCCTCGCTTTTACGACTAACTGAACACCATAGACAAAAAACAGCAACCTGTATATTAGTGATAAGACATAATGTTTAGCCTGCATCAATCTTTAACAGAAAATTCAAAGCCTTAATATTTATTTCTCCCATGAATATCAGGTGGAAATCATTCTTATTGAGTCCTGAACTGACCGAAGGTCCAGGTTGGACTGAGTGACTCGATGTTTCGGGCTGCATGGTGTCATGACCCATTTGACACAACAGGGGGCAGTATGGTTCTGTCTATTTCCTCCTTCAGTCAACGAAATAACTCTTTAAATAATAATGTAAGAGATTATTTTAAATAAAGTGAAATAGAACAGACCATGACTTGAGTTCTGAGCTGTCGGTGACTCCATGTGATCTTTTTACGTCTGCAGAGGGCAGGGGTTACGCTGGAAACACAAGGATGTGTGAGTGAAACATGGCTGCACGGGGCTAAAGAATCACACGGCTCTCGCCCTGCTTTTGTCTTTCACCCTTTTTGGATGTGGAAAATGTAACAGTGCAGTTTGGTGGTTGATGCAAAGGCAAGTTAAAGACAGGAGCGGTGGGGCTCGATAAGAGCATCTCGAGTGGAGATCCCAACTTCCCTTTTCATTCTTTTTTTTCTTTTGGCGTCCTTCAGCGTCATGAAGGTCAAGTTTACTTTGGAATAACACAGGGACATTTGTACCAACAAAAGGTCCTTCTTAGGAGCCATTGCTTCCCATTCTGGCGTTCATGTGTTGCTTGTCTAAAACCACCTTGCACTTCAGTGAAGTTGTGATGGTTTTAATGAAAAACGTCATCAATGTTTATATTACTGTGATCGATCGAAGGCAGGAAATGCTGTAATTGATCCGTAGCCTCAAAACGAAAACGCTTGAATTGATTTACTGTAAACTCGTCGGCGGTACGAAGCTGTAATTCATATCAAGATTTGAGAGGCTACACAGGAAAATAAATGTTTTTGAAGGAAAAATTACTGCCAAACTGTTTAACGAAACATGCTCCTTTATGTTCTGATAAACATTCTCTTGTGGCGGTAAACTCTCCTGACATGTCAGAGCGTTGAATGCTATATGATATTTACACTAAAACCCATCACATTAATGCTGGGGGGTGTCTCCCTCCCTTGAGAAAACACATCTGACAGTTCGTGATGCTAATATTACCCCATATGAACATAAATCCTGGCATCAAACGTGTCTGTGTTTGTATTCATTAGCGCCTGCTGGATCTTCGTCACAACTAAAGAGGCGGCTTGTTTTGTAGAAACACACGAGGTTTTTGGAGCTGCCTGGCTGTGCATTTGCAATGTTTATGCTAAAATGATTTGCCGCATTTGTCAGCTTGGTATGGTAGCAGTGTGTGTGTGTGTGCGTGCGTGTGTGTGTGTGTGTGTGTGTGTGTGTGTGTGAGACCAGATTTTTGACTGTGTGATGTGCTGATGAGAAACACTAAAATGACAGCTGCGAGCGGCGTAATGACAGTGTAAGACTTTTGTCACTTTTCAAATAAATCTGTTTGGAGTATGTGTTTGTGTGTGTCTGCATGCGTGTGTGTGTGTGTGTGTGTGTGTGTGTGTAAGATTCCCACATGTGTGTATGTGCTGTCATTTATGTCATCTGCCAAGTAAGACAGTATCTTTCATCCATTCCCTCTCATCTCATCGCTGATAGAGAATCTACTTGTGTTTGCAGACACACACGCTCGCACGCTCGCACACTCACACTCACACACACACAGACAATGGTTGTTTGTCTCACACTGATCACATATTTTATACTGCTTGTTTATACTTTTTTCACCAAACAGAATCCTACAAAGTGTTGAATCCTGTTTTGTTTTTGCAGAACAAAAATAGTTTGCTTTGTCTCTGTGTAATGACGCTGCTCACAACTGCCACACATCTCACTGCAACGCCACAGTGAATAGTGAATCTCTGCATGTAACATGCATCTTATTTACATGGGAATATTATCTGTGTGTGCTTGCGCTTCCAGACCTGTAATTCTGTGCTGAGGCAAAGAGAAGAATTTGCTGTAACACCAATTAACGTGGATGCAGACGTGTTGTTACTCACCTCATGCAGAGTGTGTTAACATGAAGGAGGTGTTTCCAACTTTTCCCCTCACTCTGCTCATCAGTTTAACTTCTGCCTGCGATACAACTCCTCAGCCTCCAGTCAAAGGATCTAAAAAAATAAAGCATCTTGGGCTTAATGGAACAAAATATATATTTTATGTAGAATAAAGCGGTTAATGCAAAGTAAAGGTGAACAAACAAGGAGGCAGGAAACAAGCTAATTAAGTGAAGAAGTTCAAGTCACAGGGAAAATCAGGTGACATATTATTATTATTATTTTGTTTAAGATTTAAATCACAATAGAATTTAAAAAAAAGCTAAATATAACATAAAATACTCCACGAAGAATTTTTTTTTGTCAAATTTGTGTAATTTCTTTTAAACTCAAGCCTCTATTTTACAAGTCACACAGCATTTTCTGCCACATTTCCTCAACAGAAGAGCGTAGATATACATTTCTTCACACTGGTGGTGCTATTCAGGAGCTGTCTGTGATCTCCTTCTTGCAGATTCCATCAATTCATACATATTCAAAACAGCAAATAGGAAGCATGCCCAAATATGGAAGAATGTTGCTTCTGTGAACAAGACGATATCTGCCAGAGTTAAAAAGTCAAGACATTGCAAACTGGTAATGCAAATGAAACCCCTGTAAAACAGAGTGAGGAGTATTGTCTTTCACAGTAATCAGTGCGGAAACAATTTAAATCAACGTGGGAAGCTTGCTGCTCCAGGATGAACCCGACCTTAGATGTTTGCACTTTCCTTCCCTCCATCTTTCCTCCCTGTTTTCTACCCTCAGGCTTCCTTCTGGCTGTCCCCTGAGGCATCACGGTAAAATGTGTATCTGCCGGGCAAGTTGTGGCTTGTTTGTGTATTTTGTGAGAGTGTTGTCTAATGAGAGTGTTAGCAACTTGTGGACTTAGAGACCACAGGGAGGCGGGTCGAAAACAACGTGTGGGTAGAAGATGAACGAGAATTGCAAATGTCTGTGTGCATTCCTGTTTGGATGCAGATAGATCAAATTATTCTTTTTAAATATTTTACCGGGAGTTTTATTTTGAAGGTGGAAGGGGTGGAATTTCTATCTGATGTAATACAAAACAACTGAACATAAATAATTGCTTTAAAGTTGCACTAATTAACATGTTAGCAATGTGTGAAACTAATATACTGTAATTTAACATGTATTTATAAATTAATATTCCCACACACAACAGGGGGGCGTTTTAGATTGATAATTCAAAATAAAATGCAGAGGGGAAATCAGTTTGTATGATCTCCAGAGACATTAGTTTATGTTTAGAACATGAATATGTGTGCAATCGTACATCTCCTCTCCTCTCCTCTCCTCGCACTATGAATTTACACGTGTCTTTCCATTTCACTCATTATCACTCTCTCTCTCTCTCTCTCTCACACACACACACACACACACACACACACACACACACACACACGCACAGGCTTGTCCTGGGTGGCCACAAATGGACGGCTGCAGCTGCCCTCAGGCTTCACCCAGGACTCGCTCTTAGCCCCCAGTGGCTCTCCAAGTTCAACGGTATGACTTACCAGCCATTACCTCCAGGCCACAGCCTGATGATGGCTTTATGGAAACCATTAGACCACTGTGTTTAATCCTCTGTGTCTGTGTGGATGTGGCATGTTCACACTTAGTAGTGCACTGGGACAAACGAAAGGTCAAAGGATTCAGACTGACAGCGAGATGTTTTATTTAGCACGAATGGAAGAAGTATAAAAGTGTTGTGAAATGTCTACTTTCAACCGCTTCCATCAGCTTCCAGATCTTAAATGCATTTTGTTTTCTTATTGTTGACTTTCGGTGAATTTATCCTTCATTATTTCCTGTGTTACAGAATGTAAATTTTATAGTTTATTTTGAGTCCATACCAGCGCTCCTGCTTATATACACTGACTTTCTAAAAATGAAATATTAGTCAACAAATAGAGAATTTAACACCTGCTTAAGGGACATTTAAATTTCCTCTACTTCCATTGGCTCTCACATCTGAACAATAAGAAATAATATAATTTCCAGTACTGAGCGAATGACCTGAAAAGCAGAACTCACCCTCCTTTCATTACATGCTTGTTGTCACTCATTACAGGCTTCATAATAAGAGCAGGAAAGGCCCTCAAGATAAGACCAGCCCCTGTGATGCCGGGACCAAACCTGGCAACCCAGATCGTTATCACATCTGACCTCTCTGCCTTGAAAAATATCACAGCCATTAGACACAACTGCTGCTCCATTAGAGCAGAACACAAGCATAGACATACAGGGTGGTACAACACACACACACACACACACACACACACACATGCACACACGTTGATTACAGTACACCTGATTCCTTTTACTCCTACTCAGCTCATTTCATTGCCGTGGTTGTAGTTTAGTTGAGGTTAACACAACACTGTTAATGACTACAACATGTACTTACAACATTGAATGGACTTGACTGTGTGTGTTTGTGTGCTTTACTGAATTTAACTAATTATATTATCGTCTCTAGTTCTTACTATCCTCTGCTCCTTATTTATTAATTAATTCATCTTCCTGACTGCTTTATCCGTAACCTGGTCGCGGGTCGTGCTGGAGCCTATCCCAGCCGTCTACGGGCGAGAGGCGGGGTACGCCGGGGACAAGCCGCCAGTTCATCGCAGGGGCACACACAGACAGACACACACCAATGGACAATTTAGTGTAACCAATTCACCTCATATGCATGTTTTTGGTGGTGGGAGGAAGCCGGAGAACCCAGAGAGAACCCACGCAGACACGGGGAGAACATGGAGAGAAAGGCCCCAAATGAGATTGGAACCTGTGACCTTCTTGCTGTGAGGCAACAGCGCTGACCACTGTGCCACTGTGCTGCCCCATCTGTTGATTAGTTGTGAAGTATTTGATCAACTTCAGATTATCAGGCTTTTTGAATGCAGCCTAAAATTATATTGTTGTTTTTTAAGTCATCACAGAATCCAAAATATATCCTGATTGCAAAGCAAAACAGATTTCCCCCCCTCCTTTTTTAAATAAATATTTGTCTAATAGTTAATTTTCAGACATACAGGGTCTGAACAAATGCAATTTTCTGCAGTGAGAAAGGTCACACACTGGAAACCCTACTCTAAATCTGATTAGAACCTGTGACCTTCTTGTTGTGAGGCAACAGCGCCATCACTGCGCCACCGTGCTGCCATGTGTATTTATTTATAATTTTTATTTGGCACGATTTAATCAATTGTTTTTTAGAAGAGCATCCTCTCCAAACAATAACCTTTTAGAAAATAGAATGCTCTCTAAAACATCAAGTCATTATTTAGTTTTATACCTCGTCACAATTATGTAAAACATGCATTCCTGTGCCGTTCTGCAGCCCTGTACTACGATGTATGTGCTTTTATTTTGTTTTTGAACAGTTGATTCTCTGAGATACAGAAGCACACACACACACACACACACACACACCTTGTTTAACACGTGAAAGCACCCCTCAGTTTTGTGAGCTGAGCGATGAGACCCATGGGCTTTCTCGCAAAGATACATCCTGTCAATCTTTACAGGATTAAACACTATGAAATTTTGTGTGTGTGTGTGTGTGTGTGTGTGTGTGTTTACACGTGCGCATGCATGCTATATGGGGTGGAGCAGAGTAGATGTGAAAATTGATTTTTAAATTCTTAATTGCTTTTCAAATGCCTCTGACAAAATATGATTCACACGCCGTTTGATGTGAACGCAGAAATGTCAACATTTGTGAATAATCAGTGAATATATCTTTGAAGAGAAACGCGCTTCAGCAGTCACCAACAGACAAATCAGATTAGTATCTTCTTCATCATCCTCTTAATGCCTGCATTTCTGCTATTAGTGAAAATATGGAATCTAAAGCTGAGGGTTGAGGCATTCCTGTAGGTCAAATAACAAAAACAGTTGGTTGAATAATAACAACAACAACAACAATACAAATGTGTATTTCTTCTGCACCAGATCATAGCAGAAAGTTATCTCAAGATACTTTACAGGTGTAAAGCAGGAAAGACCTGCCGGGAAAGACAGAACCCAACTTGACCCACAAGAGCAAGCACTTTGGAGATGGAGGCAAGGAAAAACGTCCCTTTAACAGGCAGAAACCTTGAAGAGAACCTAAGGCTCATAATGGGCGGCCATCTGTCTGGACCGGCTGGGTTGAGCAAGAAACAGAGAGAGACAGAGGTAGAAAGACAGAGAGACAATGACAGAAGGACAGAGACAAGGACAGGTAGGACGAGAGTCAAAAACAAAGCGAGGGAGGGAGAGTCACAGAGAGACAGAGTGAAAAGCTGACAAGTTGTCTTCTCTCTCCATTTATCCTAAAGAACAAGAGCGGTGATGTGTAGAGTTCTGTTGACTGCCTGTTGGAAAAGGAGAAGGACAAATGGAAACCTTTTCCTGTGGTGTGTGATGTTGTTGGCCTTTCAAACAAGGAACTTTCAAACGGATCAATTTGACAACTAAATTAATTCTTCTTGGCTTAGATAACTTGAAAGTGAATGCTGAGCTGTAGCAGCGAGACGTTGCTACAGCTGAGTAGCCAGATACCTTCTGCTGTGCGTCCAGTGAAATTCTCCTCTATGCAGAACCGGGTACAGGCACAGGTAGTTTTATTTGAAGAATCTTTTTCACAGCAGACTTTGTGACTGATCATAATAAAGAAACGAGAATTTGCTGATACTACAATAATATTTTAAAAGGGCTCTAGTGTTCGAGCAGACCCATGAATCCTCTAGGTTAAAGACAGATGGACAGAATGAAGAACAAAAAAGTGAAGAGTAAAAGTTAAATGTAAACGTGTCCTTAAAAAGGCCAGGGTAAGCTATAGTATGCAATAAAAACAAGGTACAAGTTTCTTTTAACCGTTTAAATGCAGTAATCTTACTTGCGTATAGCCCAGACTGATGTGATATTTATCTACACATCAGCTGTTCGGTTGTTTGCGTGGAGACGATCGTTGGAACTCAGGAGGCGGGATCACAGAGTCTCAACAGAAAGGCCCGAAACGCTTCATTACCGGGTCCAGTTACAAATGCAGCAGTTGCTACGACCATTAGCTAAGCTGATAGAACCAACCATTTACTCTGCATCATCATCATCATCATCATCACACACACACACACACACAGCTTTGACCTATCATCCATCCAATCCTTCTGCACAGCACCCACCCGCCGCCCCCAAAATGACCTTAAGCCCGAGTGTGTGTTTGTGTTGCTTGCTTGCACCGCATGTGTCTGTTGCTACTGACAACAAGAGACAAGCGATGACTGAGATTATGCAGGGCTGTGACTGGAGGACAGAAGTCTCCCCACCATGCACGGCCTAATAACTTTTATTTATTGTCACATGTGTCAAGCTCGAGCCACCTGCCACCACAGACGGCTGCAACATTCCATAAAACATTTTTACAAATACTTTTAAACCGCAGAGAAGCCGTATAATTTTTTAGTCCTGCTGCTCTCATGCTCTCTGCCAGCCCGTCTGACTCCCCTGCTTCCATTCTCTGCATGCTTTTTATGTCCTCCTCATTCCTTTGGCTTTGCTCTTTCTCCCTCCCAACCTACCGTCGACTGAAGGAAAGCTGACAGAGCTAACCAGAGTTTTACTGCCTCTTTCCCTCTTGCACACCTTCCCCCCCCCCACCCCCCATCGTATATTTCCGATGTCTTCCAGACAAAACAGAACCCGATGGAGTTTACGACCTGATTACTGCCTGGACACACCGCTGGATACTCGCCACAGTGCCAAAAATACATACCGGTACTCTCTGCCTGAGTCTCAGATGTGGATGCGGGTTAAGGGGGAGAGACTCACAAGTTGACTTGTCATTTCACATTAGGAACACGACAAACGACGGCTCACACTGTGCAGAGAACTATTTCAGCAGCAAGGCTATTAGTAGCTAAGTAGTCGGCTTGTAGTGAATGTCAGTCCATTAAAAGGATAAAGCTTTCTATGTATGCACGGAAGCTGTTGAAGGAGGGGGGGGGGGGGGGGGGGGGGTGCTGGTCTGCTCACCTGCCTCTCTGAGCAGTCGCCCGGGGAACAAGCCCCTCCCACAGGACCAATAAGCACTTTTAATTCAGAGACAAGAATAACATTGGATTTCAAGCATACTAACATCATTGGGATTGTCCAACTTCTCCTGAACCGAGTTATGGACCACAAGTGGTAAAATCTATTTTTAGAGCGCAATAAAATAAAGAAAGAAATAATTGAAATAATTAATTAGCCCAAAACTAATTCACAAATACATGCATAATATAAAATATGATCACATTCAACTAAGGTAAAGAAAAATAAATTGAAACCTTATGATAGAGTAGACAGTGCTTCGTTTTTTTGGGATGACAATCCAAACTTTCTGGGAACGACTTTATTAACTGCCATCAACTGATTTAAACGTTCCTCCCAGAAGGGATCTGCTTTTGTGACCAGGCAGCCTTGTTCTCCTGGATTTTATTTGGTTCAATGATGTCAGTTTCAGAAGCCAACCCTTTTTTTTTAGGAGGTTTAGCTTGGAATAGTCCAAGGAAAGCACAGCAACCTGTTTTCCTTCCTTACACAACAGCTAACATCTCAACGATGATTGGAGGGCTGCTATACGACCCAAATAAACAACTGTTCACAGAATCTGTTTCCACAGCAGCTTAAAATGTCACGTAGCTTTTACTACAGAGGAACACCGTCCCATGGAGAAAGCAGGAATAGAAGCTCAGCAGTAGGAGTCTGGTGATGTCATCACAGGAAAGCTTTTCAGCAGAGATGATTGGCCAGCTGTCAGGAGCAAGTCTGTCCAGGCTGCTCTATCTGCACCACAGTTCCCATGAGCAGCTCCGCCTGTCATTAGCTGCTGTTAGACGGCGTCTCAGGCGGTCAGAGAGCTCAAAGGAGACGCTCACCGGTAACACATTCAGAAGCCACAGAGTCATTTTCTGCGTGAAAACACAATAACAATGGAAGAACAAAAACAATGGAAAAGGATCTAATATCAGAACAATAGAAACAATAGAAGCAACAGGTAACCCCCCCCCCCCCTCTCTCACACACACACACACACACAGGAAAAAAAAGTCCACTAGGTCTAGCATTACCATCCAGGTGTCTGAACCTGGCAGTAAAAGTATTGTGATTACATTTTTGTGTTTTAAATAATATTAATCAGATAGATCTTCAAATAAGCCATCGATTACCCTGGACATATTAGTATCATCTGCATTGATCATTCAAAGTGCTCAGTTCGCCCATCTTCTCATTTAAATGTGGCTTTGTGTTTTGCTGTCAGATTGTTAGATTGTCTCCAGCACGGTTCTGTGGATGGGCATTTGGGCAAATATGGTTGGATGAGTAATTTGCTGGTGATGTTTGGGATAAATAGATCTGATTTAATGGAGCACTGCAGATGAACAGTTTAGTGCTGCTGATCTCAGGGAAAGCGAGGAGCAAACAAAACATTTGTGTCGGTGTCTAACATTTCCAGGACAAACGTTCAACTTGAGCTAAAAAGTGACACAAGTCACAAAAGCCTATCAGTATTGAGATTCTGCTGATGTCATAGCCCCGGACGTCACTCAGAATCTGCTGACGCGACTGTAGCCGGATGTCACCTGGAGCCGTACGACACCGTTGGTGAAGCAGAGGAACATTCATTCAGAATCAGTAAGGCTGCGTTATTCCATTTTGGGAAGAATGAATGGGGGGAGGGGGGGGGGGGGGGAATCCACTTTATGGATCACCGTCCCTCCAAATAAACTTCATTATCTCACATAAGCGGCTGTCGTTGTTTTAATGAGCTGGGTCTCGTGATAATTACGCTGATGAACATGAAAATTAAGTTCCTTTGTTTTAACACGCGCTTGAATATGAGGAAGACACACGCACACGCACACGCACACACACACACACACACACACAGAGAGAGAGTAGTGCTGAGAGGACTAAAAGGCCATTTATAGCTGTCACACACTGACAACCGTTACCCATGCATTTACAGTACTCTCTCCCCATACTGTCAGGAATCCCTGCATGCACACACACTTCAACACACGCACACATGCACACACACCCTCAGACAAACACACACTCCCTACTCTACCTGACAGAGCCTAATTATCGACACCTCTCCCTGTCGGATGAAACAAAAAGCTGCTCTATTTTCAGACTGATGGAGTCTGATGTCTCTGTCGTCGTCTTCGTCGTCTTTTCCCAGCCTCAGCGTGTTTTGTCGTCTCTGTGCGCCGCCTCGCCCCCTCGCCCACCCCCTTATCTGACGTTTGATCCTCAACTCGTTAAATAAGACTCAAATTAAAACAGACAATGAGGAAAGTTTCCCCTCACAACCGCTTTCATTTGTTGTGAATGTTATTCAGAGTCATGGATCGCAGTGTGCCCGTGAGTGCGTGTGTGTGTGTGTGTGTGCGTGTTCAGAGTGGAAATGGCATGCCGTCTTTGAGGCCTGCTTCATTAGTTGTCAAACAGAAGAGCCGTGCTCACCCCTGGCCCGTTCTCCCGGTGGGGTGGGGTTTGGGATCAAGCAGTGCCTCTGTAGCGATGCCGAATCCATTTTATAGGGCTTCAATTCAATTTATCAAAGCTGTGATTCATTATTTGCCTCGCTGACCTGTAACCGAGACCACAGAAATGCCTTATTGTGTGTGTGTGTGTGTTTTGTAGAATCAAAATACATTCATCTGTGATATTTCTGTGCAGTGTATTCAGCAATGGACGGCAGAGGAATCCAACCATATAAGAAGCCTTCTCGACCATTAATGCTCAGCAGAGCTTCATTGTGTGTGTGTGTGTGTGTGTGTGTGTTTGCATTTATGTGGCTGTTGGCACTGTCTGGTGAACAGATCACATTTCAGAACATTCCAGAACCATGTAAACATTTATACACAAGCAAAGCAAATAATTTACACACACACACACACCCCTCCAGCGAATATCCACCATGAACCCGAAATCCAGAAATTAGCATTTATTTCTGAGCTTCTAATTGTCACTGGCTAATGATGTTTATTCACCTTCTTAAACTTAAGTGCAAAGGAGTTATAAGTGCAGAGTGAGTGTGGAAACTTGATTTCAATCTGTCTCACAGCTGCAAACTTTGCCCCCTTTCTGTGAAGCGTTTGCATGTCCTGCCGGGTCGCGGGTCAAGCTGGAGCCTGCCTGTCTGCGTGGGTTCTCTCCGGGTTCTCCGGCTTCCTCCCACCACCAAAAACATGCAAATTAGGTGAATTGGTTACACTAAATTGTCGATTGGTGTGAGTGTGTGAGTGTGTGAATGATTGTCTGTCTGTGTGTGTGGCCCTGTGAGGAACCAACTTTGCGGTGCTCAAAGCTTGAACCCCTGGTGAAAGCCAAGTGATGGCTTCAAGGCTCATCATTAAAATTATTTTGAGTCTTTCTTGTCACAAAATTGAAAAGCTAAAAAAAAAGGAAATACTTTTATTAAAGGTCTAAAATTAGAATTGCCACATGGTAAAACAAGTGTCTACTTGTGTGTTGTTCACACACTTAATCCAGATGCAAACACCTTCTGTGAATAAGTTCAAACTTCCCTAACTCACATCGGCTCTTTCCACTCGGAGAGAAGAAGTAGAAGTAGATTTAGAGGTCGTGTCCACAGTTGGCTGATATTGCTGTAATTTTTCCCTTTCCCCGATTCATTCCCACATTCCCTTGCTGAATGCTTTTGTTTCTGTTTTTGAGGGTCATTGGCCGTTAACAACTCGACATCTACTTCTTTGACTCGGTTTATTACTGCCATGTGTAACATAATCTCAGCGGCCCACTTCCAACTTCTGATTTAATGCTCTGAAATGCAGTTATTTGTACTGCGTAGTCACAACAACCAAGAGGCATTTTATTAATGGCGTCCAACTGAACAGGATCTTTGCTCCTTTCATACTAACAACGCATCCGAGATTCATTACATTCCATTAGTCTCCTTAAAAACACAATTCTTAACATTTTTCTCTCTGATTAAATACACCAGACCTTTTTATTTTGTGAGATAGGTTCGGGGTTTTTCCCCGCTGACATCAGTGCAGTGAGACTTTCCTTGGAGCCGTTCGGAGAAGCTGAATCTGGCGCTTCGGCGTTTGTCTCCTGCTGGTTCCTGTTGGCTCTCGTCTTATCGTTCAACTGAAACTCTAATTTGCTAACCATAAACCAGCCCCTGGAAAGAAGCGCAGACAGACCGAAGTTACATCACGTTGTAAACATTTCATTACTATACATTCATTAAAAGGATAGACGGACACACCCCCCCCCCCCCCCACACACACACACACCCACACACACACACACCATCCAAACTGCTGCTCCTCTCATGGTTCTCATCGGAGATCCTCTCTGCTGAGGTAAATAAATAAACAGACGGAGCTCGGATGAGTTTCAGAAAGGAAGGTGATGGGAAGGCTAATGGGTGGAAGCATTAGCTCAATCATTCATCAACTCATGTATCAAAGCGCTCCTCCTATTTATCTCACTCTGCAGGCCGCTGAAAGACATCTTCTTCTCTCTGGCTCTGCTGCTCTCTTGATGCTTACATCTTCCTCTTCCTCTTCCTCTTCCTCTTCTCTGGCCCTCTCCACTCTGTCCTGAGAATGAATGAAGGTGAGTGTTCAGCCAGGAACACAGTGTATCGATCACTGCCGCATTGGCAAAGGCTGTCTGGTGAGCAGTTCAGCGAGTGATGCCTTTGGGAGGCTCCGTTATGAATTCGCCCAGAAGGGCTGATCTCAGACCAGCGAGGATGAGGCTGAGACTTGGCTGAACTTCTCGGAAAGTTTTTCCTGATCTTCCTCTGCAAAACAGACCCTAGACCTGACTGCTTGTTGCTGCGCTGCATCAGCCACCGGACACAGCATGCATTCTGTTTACTTTTATTTTGTGTTGGTCGGAATGTAATATAATCATGTCAAACTTTATTGGCTTCAGTTCCCTCACGTCAGTGGAAATGACATAATCCACACAGTCCCTGTTCCACTCTAAAATGAAGTGGGAAAGAAAGTTTGCGTACACACACACACACACACACTGATTGAAAACGTCTGATGTGCGCAAGCTGAATGTCATTCCCTTCCTTATTATCACTAAATAAAATAAATAAAAGAGAGAGAAATAAATACATTTTGCTTTGCAACCAGGGCATATTTGGGATTCTGTGATGAAAAAACAATCTAATTTTACATTCAAAAAGCCTGATAATCCGAAGTTGATCGAATATTTCAGAACTAATCAATGGATATAATTATTATACAGTACATGCGATAGCTGTGCATAGTTTACAGCAGACTGGATGACATGCAGTGGGTGACGCGACGCTTATTACAACCATAAGAGGCTTGATTTGGACTTTTTTTTAAAAGACCCGGGAGCATCTCTACCAAGCAGCATATGTTACACGGCTCATTTCAGCTTGCTTACAAGTAAACTGCACAGACTGAAGTCTGTGTACTTACACATACAGTAGATGTACTTTCAGAGTGCTTCCAGCCCGCAAACCATTATGTGCAATTATGCAATCTGTCTATGCAACGCTGAACGGGTTTGCATGTGTCTGTCTCTACACAAAAAACAACTTTCACTGCTACCTTTCTGCACTGCATGCACGCTGGGTTCGTTTTTGTTAAATGCTTAAGATATATTCGAGTATTTCATCACTTCAGGGGAAATTTACTGTCAGATGTATCATAGCATTAGCCATTGCTTATCCAGACCTAATCTTTACCATGACCTTTGTTTAAAGTTGAGGTGAGTCCCCTCAATGTGATCCGTAAGACATAAATACACACACACACACAGTTGGTAATGTAGACCAGCTTTCTTTCTAATAAAACACAATTACAACAGATTATACACCAATAGTTTCCACATGGTTCACAGAAAGTGGGATTACCACCCTCACAGTGTGTGTGTGTGTGTGTGTACGCATGTGTGGTAGGTGATTTCCTTTGGACCACCACCAGCCTAGCACTGATTCACCACACATATCGAATGGGACAAGGGCTGGAGGGAAGCACTGGGTAGAAGGGTGAAGGGAACGACGAAGGAGCGGAATCATGCTGCTCGTCTTTGCATCTGTTGCTGTTTATATAATACAAGTGAGCTCTCCTAGCATGAGATTCAAAACACCAGTTTGGTTCTTCTTCTGCTAAAATGAGTTCATGCTGTAGCCAAGCAAACTAAAACAACATCTGTACCCTGCAGCAAAGATGCTGACGAATCAGAGGCCCAAAGTTAAGAGATGAGAAGACTTCATAATGACAGCATGTAGTACCAGTTAACTGTATGTTGGTGTGAGGCCACTGCAACACCTTGAGACGCAGCTTTTGCACTGCATCGTGGGTGATCCTGACATCCAGTTGCCTTGTGTACAGCGTGCGCTGGCCAAAAATACCTCTATCTGCCAAAAGGCCGATATGAAAATTGCTCTGGAAAACAAACACAAGAGTTGCTTACATGGTCTGCCAGAGAGGAGATTGCAGCATATTGCATTAATCAAAGCCATGTGATGGACAATTGTCTCCTAAACACTTTGTAGTCGCATGATTACATGCATTTTTAGCCTGGTTGCCTGCACACAGCTGTAGGGCCGCTACCACGCTCAAATAAGAAAGGCCACAAAGTGCAGCGCCTACATGACATCACTGTTAATTTCATTTTTAAAAGAATTCACTGTCTTTTTCCAGGAGAGAAGCAAAACAACTAAGTAATACAGAATGAAAAAGCTAACATCAGATTGGCTCATGGTGTCGAGAGGAAGCGCTGATGCAGGGAGAGGATGAGAAGAAAGATGACGTGAAAGGAGAGTAAATATATCTGTGGTGCACCTGGACTGTTGAGTGATGAATTAACCCTCCAACCAACCACAGGAGAGCAGTCTCAATCAATCCATCAACACTGACAGCAGACCACCAATCACACCACAGGGTTAGAGGAGAGACCCGCCCTCTCATTCGGCCCAGATGTAATCCAACTTCAGTCTTCCTTTTCATTCAAAGATGAACTCGCATCGATTTGTGCTTCTGTGACAAACAAAGAGACATTTGTCAGCACATTTTCTTTAAAATGTTTTCCCTGCTGCGTTCTCAGGCCGTTCCACTGCATTGGTATTGTTTTCAGTGGGGTAACCTATTGGCTAACCCAAACCAGAACCCAAACATGAAGGCTGCTATTGCAGTAGCGAGACAATGTAGGACTTGCGGGACACCTACAACTCCAGGGAGGGACATGACCCTGCCGTCTGTGCCGTTGTCTCTGCTTCCAAAGATGGTCTTTCTGTGCCTCCTGCTCGTCTCCGGCGGCGACGCGTGGTAGACCTCAGACTATTGTGTTGCAAATGTGAAAAGTTTCTTCAATAGAGCCTGCTGAATTCTATTTATGGGAGAGTGACAGGCCATAGCATGTTTTTTGAAAGTGTCTTACATGTACGTTACATTTTCTCTTTTTTTTAATAGCGGAAACATAATTTATTCTGCGTTTCATTTTTTGTTTTGTTATCCCTTTACTGGAGGGGATAACAAAAAGATCAGTAAAGAAGAACGTTCCCGCTTATTACAACTTGTAAAAGCTTCCTAGTTTTGTAATATTAGTTTAATTACTGAGACCTAAAATACAGCTAAAAAAGTCTCAAAAGAAGTCCACGGGCCAAAGGGTTAAAGCAAGGCTCCAGCTTATCAAAACACATTTGAAGGAGAAAACAAGGATAGATGTTGAGGTTCTTACCCGACGCATGATAATCAATTGTCACTGGCTGCCGTCAAACCTACTTTAACGTTTTGTTTTACCATTTCTGACATTTTGTGTGTGCCCCCCTTTCATTTTTACCTCCAAATGATGAGATTTAAGCCTGTAGACAATCTGACTCATGTTTCCTTCCCAGCTGGAGCTGGAAGGCTGTCAGTGTGTTCTCTCATCTCACCAATTACTTTTGGGAGTGTGATAATATAGTCAGCAATGGAAGAATTTGGAAGTTTAATATGGGTGAAAGCAGAAATACCACCGTGCTTGACGTCTTCCTGCAATAACAGATTTTTTTTTCAATCACTTTGCAGCTGCAAAAACAAATTATGAACACAACTTTGACATTTCATCATCTTCTATGTTTATACGGTAAAATTGTTGGCAAACAGTTACTTATTTATACAGCTAGTCATGCTTGTCAGTACATAAATCGAGTATCCCTTCACGTTTAATTTGTTTTTGGTCTCCTGAGCCGGTAAATGCTCCACTATTTCCACCAGATAGTGTCTAAGACTATTCTAAAGCTGAAGGGAGCTGCAAAGAGGGTCATAAATAAATGTGTAAATCATTCTATCGAGTGCATAGAGGCTCATTGTAGGACGCAGGGCGAGGGGAGCTTGATCATGTGGGAACAGATGAAAAGATGGTTTAACATTTAAAAACTTTCAGTGGTCAGAATGCAGGACACGGAGGTCAGCGACAGAACGGCTCTGGATTCTGAACGTTCCTGTTGTCATTGTTCTGGGAATTTGAAGCAATGTTTGGAAACCAAGCTGCAGTCAAGCAGGGTGGGTCTCAGTTCCAGTATGGTGTGTGTGTGTGTGTGTGTGTGTGTGTGTGTGTGTGTGTGTCATCATCTCTGTTCAGCCAGAGATGATTGTGTCATTACAGCATATAGGGCGTGAGACTCTCTCTCTCACACACACACACACATCATCGTCATCATCATTATCAGGCTTTCTGTCAGGCACCGTGTTCTTAATCCTCGCTCTTCTGATGTCATCTGGGAGTGGATTGATGGGTGGAGAGGACTTGTGAGAAAGACACACTTTTAAGTGCACACAAAATGCACACAAAAACACACACACACACACACACACCGTTCTGCCGGGGTGTTAACAGTGAATTATGGGCTTTTAATGCCTAACATTGTGGCTGATCCAGAGACGAAAGTCAGGCCAACTCGCCATTAATCAAAACACTTCCCTACATGTGTGGATGTGCATTTGTCCATTTGTGCGTTTGCCGTTGTGCACCGCACTTCTGGTGCATCCGACCAAACAAAACAATTCACAGCAGGCATTCGGGCGTGCGTGTGAGAAAGCGAAGCCAGAGAAAATGAGAAGAGAAATGAGGAGAATGAGAAAGTGGAGAATTCTGGGGGTTGAGATAAATAGAGAGAGAGAGAGTGATGCGGGGGAATGATAATGGCTCCCATATGCGAATGTCAAAGATTTGTCCTGCTTGCTTCTTGGTCTAATCGTATCAGCAGTTTGGGCCGTTTCCAGCCTTCATAAATGTGAAGTATGCAGCGACTTTCAGGATCCAACTTCTTTTACATAAACACCCCTTAGAAAAACAACCTAGAGTGTATGAGAGTGTGTATTTCCACTCCTGGGAGAGAGAGAGAGAGAGAGAGAGTACACCCAGCATGGTGATCTACAGCACAAGTTATGCATTTGTCTGTGTGTGCGCGCAGGTTAGGTGGCGATGGGTGCAGTGAGTTAAAGTGTCCGATATGAAGAGCGTGTTCGAGCTCATTTGCTCCTGTGCCACCGCGGATTTAGATATTTCCATAAATGCTGATTTCAAAGTTTCCAATCGTGTTTGTTTCCTTCACCAAGGAGTTCATGTTTTTACAGGTGTTTGCATGTATGGAGTGAATGAATAATGCACAATGTAAAGGGCCTTTGGGTGCCTCTATATAAAACCAATGCATTATTATTATTAGATAGACAGAGGGGATTATGGGGGAGTGAGTTCTGCCCTGGGAGGCTAATGTGAGACTTATTCCTAACGTGGGTAAAATAAGCACAGGTGGTCTTCACTCACCAATGTACTCGTTTAATGACGCAGCTTTTCTGCGAGAGGCGAGGTACACCCCGGAAGCGTCGCCAGCCCATCGCGGGGTAAATACTTTTGACAACACAAAAAGTTGTCAAAAAACCGATTAGCCACAGGGCCTTCTGAACGCAACACCGTCATTAAGTGAGCACCGCCTCTCTTGAACACATCATCATTTTTTCTCACTAAATACATTTCTAAAGATGCTACTGAAGTTTTCACCAGATGTCGCTAACGATCCGTGCTATCCACACATGCAAAGAAATCAACACTAAATTCGTTTTTTTTTCTATATAAAATAGAATGACATTGGAAAACAAACAGGTGAAGAAATGGAGGTGTACAAAGGCGCAGAAAGTCACGACAGCAGCTTAAATCGATCGGCAAAGAGAAGCCAACCCGGCCCCTTGCCAGGGCAAATTAAAATCTGCTGGTTCAGTTCTAACTGATGGCTTTTGAAAAGGTGCCATGGTGTCACGCAAGAAGCATCTCATAAAAGCAAAGAGCTTCACAACCTTATTGCTGCAAAACACACTGATAGCATTGGTAACAGAAGGATTTCTAAACTTATGAATGTTCCAGCGATCACTGTCGGTGCCGTAATCTGGAAGCAGAAACGTCATCAGGGCAGCGCGGTGGCGCAGCCGGTGGCGCTGTTGCCTCGAAGCAAGAAGCTCCCGGGTTTGATTCCACATGGGGCCTTTCCGTGCAGAGTTTGCATGTTCTCCCCGTGGATTCCCTCCGGGTTCTAGTCTGTCTTTCATGTGCTATTTTGCGTGGCCCTGCGATGAGCAGGCGCCTCATCCATGGTGCAGCCAGCTGTGTTCCAGAAGAACCCGTGACTCATGGCTTCAGATAAGTGGCTGAAGATGAGAGGATTATGATAATGTCGCCTTCAAGAAGATTAATGAACAAATGAAAAAAACGTAAACCAGCCTCAACCAGATCCTCCTCGTAAGATTTCTGACAGAGGAGCTAAAATAATGATTATCAGAAGATTTGTCCAAGAGGCAAGAACCACTTGTGGAGAGTTTCAAAAGAGAAAGTAACAATTGTTTCAAATAGAACAAGCAACAGCCGGGGCCTGTTGCTGAAGATAAAACATGATGAAGCTTGTTTAGAGTTTGCTGCACAGCATTTAGACAAGCCAGAGAAATTCTGGTGAGAAAACTGAAATTTAACCCTTTGGATGCCGTAATGCCATGTTTGGAAGTCAAATGGCACCTCACCCCGAAAACACATCACCACAGTGAGGTATGGGGGCAGCAACAGCCTGGTGAGGGGCTGTTTTTCAGCACTGCTTGACTGCATATAGAAATGTTCTGGGACATTGTTGGTAAAAACCTGCTGCCTTCTACCAGGATGATAAATTGCATAATAACTCCAGCAATGGCTGACTTTATAAATGTTGTCATTTTTGAGATTATACAGACAAGTTATTGGGGCTGGGGGAATGCGGCAGCAGGGCATCAGCAGGGCTGGGTTGAAGTAGCAAACATTTCTAATGACAAAGGACTGGCAGGTGTTCCACCAACTCCCTCGTGGCCACGCCCACACGACATGGAAAACCAGTGGCAGAGAAGCAGGTAGCATAGAAGAGCATGGCACCATTTACTGCTGATTGAAGTAGCACAGAATTGATTCGAGGTGGACTCAGGTTAGCAGAAATCTGCTGTTCTGTTCTTGTGATATCTGGGATTAAATGAAGGAATAAAATTATATGGAGAGCCAGTAAATAGTACGGGTTTCTTCCAGTTAAAAGCATTTTCTTTGGACTAAACATAAAAGATTTTGACCGTGCTCCAGAGAATGTCATTCGGTTATATTAAAGTCGGTTGTCCTCAAACACCTAAATAAAAGTGCATTGAGGTTATAAACCGTCCACCTCCATAAACAGGGTTTGCATGTGTAGTCATGAACACATAAAAACGGCTCCGAGGGTGCGTAGAGCAATGCCCGCCTTACCGGGATCATATGTCTGATCCTTGAATTCCCCATGCCTCTGTAGCTTTTCATTTATCTGCTTTTATTTTTAAAAAGACTCACCAGTGTTGAAGTGACAAAGTGATCCACATTTCTAGCCAGCAATATCCACAAGTTTGGCCCAAAAGCCACTCCTACACAAAATATCTAAACATGCGTAAAGTAAACGAGTGAGAAAGTAAACCAAGAAATCATTCATCCAACCAACCAACCAACCAATCAACCAACCAGCCACAACCAGGGAAGCTGTCGAGAGATTTCTCAACTGCGTTGAAAGTAAACTGATACCCTCCTGGCTTGATTTATTTAGATGCTAGTTTCAACACCAAACCCTTATTTCCTGAACTGAATGACGTCCTAGACGTCCTCACATTGGTAGTCTCAACTTCCTGGCAGTGGGCAGTGTTGGGAAAGTAACGAAAGTAACTAGTAACTTAAAGTAATAATATTACTTTTTACCAGTAACTAGTAGTGTAACAAATTACTTTTTCATTTTGAGTAATAATATTACATTTACTTTTTTCACTCGTCCTCGCCTGTTTTAAGGTCGGTGGCGTAAACTCGATCCATTTCGTTTGGTGTTGTTTTGTCTCTTGGCTGAAACTTCTAGGTCTTAATTAAAATCTCAGATGTTTAGACGATCATAAATCGCTTAGATTAAATTTAGCAAAGAGCATCTGTTCTCGTCACTGCAGTAACAATACTACTATTGATAAAACGGATTTATTACCTGTTCCATGTGTCGCCGGTGTTCACACAAGGAACCCGGTCAGACAAACGGGTTCCGCTGCGTGATGCCTCAAAGTTCTTATCTTTCCATCTGTGAGAAAGATTTAAATGAATTAAACACTTACGACATAAAGTACGTTGAGAGCGGAGCGTGTTTTTGGTGCAAAAGAATCCTCCGCAAACCATCCTGCCCTCTGAAAAGCGTCAACCTGCGCCTTCAGATCCATGGAGAGACTGAATCCGCGTCACGGGATGCCTTCTGGTCTCTAGGAGGCCTAACCCTAACCCTGCAAACCCTGGTTTTATAATTTCTATTGTCTAACTTTAACTTTCTTTTATCTGTTTTTCAGTTGATAAGGACCCAAAATCACCATAATAGTGTAAAAACATGGGAAAACGTGAGTTTTTCATAATATGGGACTTTTAAAAGAATGTCCTTTGCAACAACTTCCATTTCTGGTTGCTGACTACTTTCAATAATTTCTCTGCAGTCAGAAAACAAAGTGATTTTTAATATATTCATACAAAATGATAGTCATGAATAAAGTATTCAACATAATCAACATTCAAGAACAAATATTTCGACACAACAGGTTCCTGAAAGAGATCAACTCAATGCGCTCCATCTTACAAAAATCTCAAAAAATTGTCAATTCATATACTAAATATATTTTTTCATAGATATGTCAAAGGGAGGCCTTCCCCCCAGGCTGGACACATTTCATGTGGCGTTTCAAAACATTGGCGTAACTGAAAGGTTTTTCACACATTTAAACTGTCAGGCTTTTCCCGTTTTTATCGTCATGTGTCCTTTCAAATTAAAATTGTGTCTGAATTGTTCACCAGATGTTTGACAATCATGATGCTTAACCATCATTGTGGATTCTCATGTGGACGTTCATTTTTCTGTTTTCTTTCAAATCTTTGCCACATGTTTTACATTCATAGGGCTTTTATCTTGTGTGGATTCTCATGTGATCAATGAAGTTACTTTTATGTCTGAATTTTTTCCCACATGTTTTACAGTCAAAGGGCTTCTCACCAGTGTGGATTCTCATGTGGACTTTCAAAACAGATTTTTGTATGAATCGTTTCCCACATGTTTTACAGTCATTAGGCTTCTCACCAGTGTGGATTCTCATGTGGACTTTCAAAACAGACTTTTGCCTGAATTGTTTCCCACATGTTTTACAGTCATTAGGCTTCTCACCAGTGTGGACTCTCATGTGGACTTTCAAAGCAGATTTTTCTATGAATCGTTTCCCACATGTTTTACAGTCAAAGGGCTTCTCACCAGTGTGAATTCTCATGTGGACTTTCAAATAAGATTTTTGTCTGAATTGTTTCCCACATGTTTTACAGTCAAAGGGCTTCTCAACAGTGTGGATTCTCATGTGGACTTTCAAAACAGATTTTTGTCTGAATTGTTTCCCACATGTTTTACAGTCAAAGGGCTTCTCAACAGTGTGGATTCTCATGTGGACTTTTAAATCAGATTTTTGTCTGAATTGTTTCCCACATGTTTTACAGTCAAAGGGCTTCTCACCAGCATGGATTCCCATGTGACATTTCAAATGAGATTTTTGTCTGAATTGTTTCCCACATGTTTTACAGTCAAAGGGCTTCTCACCAGTGTGGATTCCCATGTGGACGTTCCGGTTCTTGCGTGTTGTGTAACCCTTGTTACATAATGTACAAACATACAGCTTCTTACTTGTGTTATTTCTTCCCTGGGATAGAAACTGGGGCTCAATCTCAACATCTGTTCTGCTCGTTTCACCTCCCTCATCATGGCTGACAGATACGTGAGAGCTGTTAGAGATCAGCAGGTCAACGTCTGCTGCTCCAACCACAGAGATTATAATCGGCATGTCGACAACAGACTCTGTCTGTGCTGCATCCTTTTCATCTTTCATGTACAGAGTCTGATCTTCACTCTGGCCACTTTCCTCATGAGTAGGATCCACCATGACGACATCAGTCTCCTCCTTCAGTACAAGCTGCTCTCCCTCCTGACTGGTGAGGAGTTCCTCCGGTTCCTCTTTCAGGTGAGGAAGCTCTGGGTCCTCTTGCTTCATATTGGACTTCACCTCCTGGTTCCAGAGCTGCTGGTCAGCAGGGACCTCCTCCTCCTCCTCCTTACAGACACGACGCTGTGGGCGATCTGGAGGGACAGAGAACAAGAGGAGTGTGACGCTATTGTGATGACACAGTCGCAGATGATAATGATGATACATATATTTATTAGATAGAATGTTAGAGTACAAGCCAGTCAGACAGTAGCATGTATTACAGTACAAGTACAGTCAGACAGTAACATGTATTACAGTACAAGTACAGTCAAACATCCTTTCTAAGAGGAGCATTTCAAAAAAGCCCTTGCGGTCTTGTTTCCGTTGAAAGTCCTTAAACAATATATATATATATATATATATACACGTGGAAAAGAGTTACCGTTTGATAAAATATGTATAAATTGACCATCAAATCTTGAGTTTTATTAATATGTAAAGACTTTTTGTTTACCTATCCTGTGCAACTTCAATTCGGGTCTAAGGCTGCGATCCAGCAGCCCTTGTTGACGATATAACTCTTCTTCGTCCTTGGCGGGAGTCTTTTCAAACTTTACAAAAATATCCTCTTCAGGAGCAGTTAACCGCTTTTTAACTACATTTCCCAAAACCTCAAATGAAGACATTTTTGTTAACTGAACGAAATACTTGAGAAACAAATAAAATACGGACTTTCACTGATTTCACGTGTGCAGAGAGCTAACGCTACAAAAAGTATTTGTTGACTTCCGGTTGTTGTCCCCCACAATATCGTCCGTCTCGGAAATCATCTAAGCTTTTGTGTTCCGCTTTCGCTGAGGGTAAAACTACGACTACTGATGGAAGGGAATCAAAACTCGAGCGCTTCAAATCAATAGAAAGGAATAATCAACTTCCATTTATTCCAGCAGGGGCTGAAAAACTCGAGAAACTCAATTTCCTGAAATTTAAGTGTATTCGACACCGGACACCGTGTTTAGCAGGGAGCCATTTTCTTTATTCTGCCCTACTACGGCAACTCCACAGGGACAAACAACAGCAGCGCGACAGGCGAAGCACTCACTCAACTCGCGCGTCATAACACAATACGTTACATAAGTCAAATTTAAAGGAGACATATTATACCCTGTTTCCACAGTTAACGCAGTTCTCAGGCACTTATATGAAATATCTGTGCCAGTCTTTTGTTAAAATAGCAAACAGATACTGTGTTGTCCTGCTCATACGATGCAGACAAGGCGCGTTAACTGGTCCTTAATATACTTTATCCGGAGCTTGCATATTATCTGTGCAGCGCTCCCGTCATAGCAATCCTGTTCCATCACGTACAGGTTAGTTCTGCGCATATTCCACTCCTGTGGCATGCTGGGTAATGGAGTTCTTATTTAACTAAACGATTAACAAGACAGATACGCACGCAGCAGCGCTACCATGGTAACCGTGAGGGACGTTTTTAGCACACAATAAAAAAAAGTGGCAAATTTTACCAAACATTGCCCCAAAAAAATCAATTTCATCCACTCTGCTCTTCTTGGACTCGTGCAGCAGACAGAAGGAGAGCGTTTATATCTTACCAAGTAAAAGTCTTTGTGTTCATTTAATTCAAATGAGGGTCCAGATTGACTCAGACGGACTCATCGTGTCGTGTGTTCAGGAACCTGTTTGGAGTTAAACCAACAATGAGAAGTTACAATGTCGGCTGTAGAAAAGAGGAGAAGAAACAACTGCTAATGTTGAACATGCAAAGTGAGACTTTAGGGGAGAAAGGATGCAATTATTGAGGGCAAGAAGAAAAAAAGTAACTTAAAGTAATAGGTAACTAGTTACTTTTGGCAGGGAGTAATAAGTAAAGTAATGTTTTTTCAGCAAGTAATTAGTAATAAGTAATATATTACTGATCTTGAGTAACTTGCCCAACACTGGCAGTGGGTGATGTCATTTTCTAGTGGGAGATGATGTCATCGCTTCCGATTAAAGAAAATGATTTCATCCTTTACATATTAACTCGTAACATCTGGAAGTGTTGATTCATTAAATACAAATAAAAATAAAAATAAAAAACACAGGTGGTAGTGAACACCGAATGCTGAGCTTTGTGCTTCCTATCGGCCCCTTGATGAAAGTTGGAATCAGACTTCATATTAAATAACATAAAATAAGCTCAAACAATTACACTTTCCAAAACGGCCGGTCCTTCTTTGTCCCTCAGTCATGGACTCCAGTCTTTCTTGGAGTTCAGGCAGATTCATGCAGGCAGCCAGACCAGATCTGGATCAAGCAACACAAAACACCTGAGATAATTAGCTGGCCTCGTTCCCTGAGCCACCAGTTCCCAAGTGATTTCCCTCAGTTTGCATAGGTTTAATTCAAGGGGAATTTTAGTACTACAACCATTGTGAATGTTAATAATGCAGCAAAATAGCATTTTGGCCAGTGGCCCATACTTTGAATTTCTGTTTTGGTTAAAGTTTGAACACATCTGGTCGAAACCGAAACACTTCAATAGCATTTGATTTCTGTAATTGCCTTTAAACTTGGCAAAACAATTCATGTTTTCCAGATGATGAATCCTACTCACTTGTGAGATTTGATGTAACAACACCATGCGGATCACCTTTGTGTTACATGTTGGACAATTATTAGATGTAATCTAATTGAATTTCAGACATGTGTGCCCCAGTCAGGATCGAAATGTCACCAATCACCATTAACTGTTTAAGAATAAAATGTGATCCCTGTGCTTTATAAATAAATATCTGCAAATCTTATAGTAGCATTATCTGCTCCATGCATGTGTTACGGGTCCCAAATGGTGACCGCTTTAACAAAAAGAAAATCTGTGAAGAGACGAATCGTTAGGGAAATGATCAGACACACCCTTATCCTTTTCTCTCCATTCAGAACTGGAGCACAACCCGAAAACCCGCCCACTCACGCGACACCGCGACAAAGGGCTCCGCCCCGCTTTGACTATTTACAGGGTCATATTGGCAACATGTAAAATAATAATTTTGATAATTATTAAAATTATGTAAATCTGTATCTAGTTTAAAGGCTACTAATTTTGGTAATTTATAATTATGTTTCAATAATGATACAAATGTGGTCGCACATATCTGGGTGCGCCACACATGCTAATATGGTTGAAGCGGTAGCTCTTATGCTTGCTCAGCATTAGCATGAACACGGTCATCCTATCATGTTAGTATCATCGTTTAAACAAAGCATCGCTGCCCTTGAGAAATCCGCCTATTTGCATTTACTGTATATTTTGGCGCACTTAAAATCCTTTCTCAAAACTTGACCTTGTGCCTTATAACCCGGTGCGCCTAAAATCGGGTTTTGCTTAATGACCTCGTAAAGACCTCAAAATGTAATCTGTTAAGAGACATGCTGACAAAGCGGATTTCCAACCCAAGGCTATCAGTCCCGCAGCAGAACATGGGAATAGAGCAGCTGCGAGAGAATTCCACATTAATGAATCACCGGTTCGGAAGTGGAGGAAGCAAGAAGATGACCTGCGCCGAGTCATCCATCTCACCGATACTGTCAAAACCCAAGTGAAGCAAACTAACTCGGAGCTCGCCATCATCCCGGGTTAATTAACCAACCGCTGAACGCTGAACTGCGAGCTGCGTGGGAGCGTTGGATGACAGAAGGTGAACACACATTCACCAAGACAGGGCGAGTTTGAGCTTGTGAATAAGTTGAATAAAGTTTGACTTATCTGACTGTTTTGTCTCGCTTAATGTACCTTCTAACCCGGGCGCCCTATGTATGAAAATAACCTTATAATAAGGTGTCCGGAAAATACAGTAAACCTTTATTTAGGTTGAGGGTGTTGCATAGTGATCTTATCTTAGGGCTTAGAATTAAACAGAAATTTGATGATACACTTTAGAACACAATTTATTGATGGAGAAATAGATAAATATCTGAAAAGAATTGGAATTGGAATACGGAATGTGTTCTTCTTCAGTTCTATTCTAAATAAGGAATGTAAAAGTCTGACCTGCCTGTATTTGCTTCTAAACACTTATATAGTAGTAACCACAGTGAGACAGGGATGAGACATGAGGGCGGGGGCGAGAATGTTTAACAGAGGATGAGGAGGAAGCGGGGAGGAAGATTGGGAAAGGAAAAAAGAGGCAGATGTGAATATATTCATGGGAAATGGATTACTAGAAGGGGAAAGATAATTGTTTAGAGTATTCGTTCCAAGTCCCAGCTCAATTTGAAACCCTCCATTTAAGTGAGTGTGTGAGCGTTCTTCAGTGCGTTGAGGATGTGTGTTACAAGTGGCTTTGGAGTGGTGCAATGAGGGGTGTCATCCATTGTACTTATCTCTAGCACCCCTCGTTGAGATTAGAGGCCAAACCGTCTCACACACACACAGATGATCACTGAAGTGCATCAACATCACCTTTGTACAGAGAGAAGACTCCATTACGACTCTTTTTACACATCATCATGCCTTCTGCTCTGTCTTCTATTTTTCCTCCTCTTCATTCTTCCTTCCTCCTGAGGTCCCCTCGTTCTGTCTCAAGGAAGTAGAGAAGAGTATCTGATGGAACAACATACAGGAGTTTTGTGATTCCTGGGCTTACATTTATAAAACCTCAATGTAACGAGTGTTTGGTGTGAGCGAAGGACGGAGTCATCTGAATGCAAACGATCTGACACTCGTTCTATTTTACATGTGTGACTACATGCGTGTGTGTGCGTCTGGTTCCTCCATGTTGTTGGGGGTTAAGTGCACTGGGAGCGTGATGTGGTGATGGAGGGAGGATGAGAGGGAGAAAAGAAGGGGGGGGGCAAAAGGGAAGCAATCCATTAGCTAATGGATATCTTCAGTCCTGTCTCGTCAGACTTGGTATTATATCTCTCTCTCACACACACACACACACGCAACAATATTTTTAAGAAATGTTAAACAAACATTCCTAAAGTAATCAACAACAGGTCATAAATAATCCCAAATTCAACTCAAATTAACTCTGAAATAAGAATCTGTGTGTGTGTGTGTGTGTGTGTGTGTGTGTGTGTGTGTGTGCCACGAGAAAGAAAGTAATTGGTGTCAATAAGACATCTGTGGACTCTTCTCTGATTAAGCCTTCAGGCAAGGAGGAGAAAATAACACATTCACACACACACACCTACACCCCCCCCCCCCCACACACACACGCACACACACGCACACACACACACACACACAGCCTGTAGGTCTGCTGATAGCTGACTCCAGGCAGGGCCCATCTGTCTCATTACAGAAACAGGTCTCACAGGAGAATTTGTATTGTTTATAATCTATCTCTCTCTCTCTCCCTCTCTCTCTCTCTCTCTCTCTCTCTCTCTCTCTCTCTCACACACACACACACACTGGTTGTGACTGCATAGTTGGCTTTGCTTTGAGCGTCTCTCGATATCAGACCTGCTGAAGACAGACAGCGACGACCCTCCGGATGATCGTCCTGGATCTGTGGCGACACTGGACACAATTTAAAACACAGTTTTTAATCACATTTAATCACACCGTAGTGGTGCAGCTCTACAGTTTAAACATGGCACATTATTCATGTATCAATATATATCAATCATTTTATCACATTGTCAGATAATGGTTTGCGGTTGATGATGATGACGGTGATGCATTCGACGGTGAAGATTTGTCGTACACAATGCACTAAATGGCATCTGCAAACATCATATTACATCATATTGTAATTCTGATTTCTTCATTCTGATCTGATCAGATTCAGGTCTGACTGTTTCAGAATGAATTCACAATGAATTCAACAGAATCTGGTTCTCTGAAGAATGTGATGACCTCACCGCTACTCATGCACATCTGAGTCAGTTCAGGGTCGTGTCAAGTTCATATTGGAATCTAACACTGGCAGTCGACTTCAGCAGCGGTCTTGTATTCCCGTAGTGAACAACGGAGAGTGTGGTGTGTGTGTAGTTTGACTGGATCTGATATGTCAGTGACCCCCCCCCCCCCCCCATAAAGGTTACTGACTAGGAAGAGCCAGTCTAAACTAAATCTTTAGTCTACAGAGTCCGAACCACCTTACCTGAGCGAGTACTTGGCAACAAAGGTGAGGAAAACCTGCCTTTTAAAAGGGAAGAAACTCAGAAAACTGAAACCAAGACTGCTTTTCTGCAGTAAAAAGATCCAAGCAGTAAATCTGATTTAGCACTAAATGTCGAACTTTGCCACCTTCAGCAGGTGTATGAATTGAGAAAAAATAATTAGGCCCAAAATATACATCCTTCTTAAAACGTGTGTCATCACGACAAATCAAGGTGATAGATTCCTCCTCCAGATTAAGATAAATGCACTTATGAAACTGGATCTCAGCGGAGATAGACTCCAGCAGCACCTGCGGCCAAGCAGCTGCAGCCCAGATGATCTTAATCGTCTGGTCTGCAGGAAAACGGATGGACGGACATGGTCAATTGTTTGTCTTCTTTACGTCTCGCTACGGTACGGCAGGGATGAACACCAAAAACAGAAGCTTTTTTCACAGAGAAGAAATAACTTTAATTAAATATAGTGAGAGTCAAAAAGTTATTTTACACTTCAAAGTCCAAAATAATAATTCAAAAGAAATCCCTCATTGGCATCTTTACAGTAGTAACCTTTTCTTTCCTCTGCTGTTTGAGTGATGATGACTAATGTAAGCCTGATAAATGTTTGAACTGCTGTCGGACAGGTGCTTTGAATCATACTCAAATCTTTATTTGCTCCTTCCTGTACAGGTACGAGTAAAAATAATATCCCTTAGCATCAAAACGTCACATTTTTATTTGCAGAGGAAACAAAATAATAATAATCATACACTCAAGACACATTTACAGGCAGTCTCACATCGACACAGACAGAAAAGTGGCCTCCAGGCCCATGTTTAAGACAAAATAAATAGGTGGCTCAATTTTAATGAGGAAACGTAACAGAAAGGGAAAAGGCAGAGGTTTTCTGTTTCTCAACCTTCATTAAGAATCTTAAAATCCATCACACGTAGGATTAAAGAAAAAGGTACTCATGAGCTCTACACCAAGGTTATGCAAGAAAATTATTAAACAATACAAAATGACATTATGACAACCCCCCCTACTTTATTTACTTAGAAATGATAAATAAAATAGAACATGGCTTATTTTAGTTTTACTGAAATTACAGTGGCGATATGGCTTTGAATGAACTACAATAAAAAACAAAATGGCTGTCTTCATAACATAAAAATCAATCATGATCAAAGAAAATAAGGATCACTTGTTACCAAATTCAATTTCATTTATTACAGCACTTGCTGACTAATTCAAAGATGCAACGAGGAGGACTTACTCGCGCTCGTACAGTGGCTGCAAATATAAATATTAAAAAAGCTGAAAATCAAAAATGTTTTTTTTCTTTCAGTTTTTGGTGATTGTAGAAAATGTGATGACGCAACAAGGCAGATTCCACAGAAGACTGCAACTTTAATGACACGCCTGCTGTCCACTGGAGCTACGCACAACTCCTGATTATCAAACAGCAATATGCTGTGTCAGCAAATTATTGGAGAATCAGAATTTACTGTCAACTATTTGCAGCGACTGAATGACAAACATCCATTCAACAGTTTTCTTTTAATGCGTATCCTTTACAGGGTTGCAAATAGCATTATACATGTGGCATAAGACTGTTTAGGCATTAATATCTAAAATAAGGGCTTTGGCAAAATGAAAATCATCGTAAATGAATTAAGACGCTGTGCATTCAGACAATCTGTCAGACGCTTTTCTCACTCGCCCACTTTTTAAGACATATTACTGGCAAAAACAAAGAATTCTTTTTTACAAAGCATTTAAAATATTTTACGCTGTAAAAAGTGTACAATGGGAATCCAAATGCAATGAGATGTACATTTTTTTTAGCATTGTTGCACTATTAAAAACTATGTGAAAAAAAATGAGCCTCAGTAGCAAATGTTTGTCACAAAATAAGACTTTCCTCGCAGTGCAACGTTTAAGACACCAATAAATGATCCAATCACTCAGTTTGTCAATAACATTAGTTGAGTGGGTAACAAAAGCAACACAATCTGATTGGCTGGCTAATCTTTAAAAGAAAAAAAAAGAAAACCCAATATAAACGACACAGCAAACCGAAAGAAAAACAAGAGAAAGAAGCACTTATATTTTAAGACAAAGTTTTCCAAAGGCCATTCTCACAAAACAAAAATGGCAGCAGTCTTTAAGACGAGTTCCCCTCTTGTAGAGGTTACTGTGGCAACGTCTGACTTCGGAACTGATCGGGTGGAACCCGGGCTGATGGGTCGATCGGATGGACATCTGCTCAGATCCCCAACAGTGGAGCTGCTGTTGGCACATGGTAACTACACGCTCCTCTGTGTGTATTCATGTAAAGCCTTTTTATAGTCAGTTCAATGAATCGATGTCGAATTAGTGCTGTGGAAAATCTAATTTCTTTTTAGTGTCACGGTCTGAATTTCCTTCTCTGCACCCGCTGTGGGCCGACAGATTGGAACATGTGGGATTAGAACAGCAGGTGTGTTAAATGAGGTGGACGCAAACTTTGGGATTTCTTGAATGGCTGAAGCTGCGGGATCATTCACAGGCTGGGGGGGGGGGGCATCTGTATCTGATTGATGAAATGCAGAGGAAGACGAGTGTTTGTGTGCTGGTGCGGACTTGGCACAGAGAAGTGGAAGTGTGTGTGTAACTGGTTTGGCTCGTCTGCGTCGGCTGGATTTAACCCTTGCAGGAATCCATCAGCTTCTTCGTCGGCATCATTTTCACGTTCAACGTCAACCGTCAGATATTGTTCACATTATATTCCCTCATTAATTGCCAGATTTCATTAATAGATAATCCCTTCATGTGAGCTGCAGTCGGACGATGATAATCCCAAGTTAACTTTTGCATAAAAAAAAAAGAAAAGAAAAATCAGATCAACAATCACTCATTTCAAAAGTGGATTCTCTCCAAAATAATTACACTTCCTGTGTCCACGGAGAGTCATAAGTAGGCTTGGCCGTTCTCCTATAAAAGCATCAAGGTGTACAAACTCTAAACAACTTGTTTCCTTGCAAACAGTCTTTTCATGTGTTTTGTTTCTTGCAGTTGTTTTTGTGTTAGAAAGGGCCTGAGTTGGGTTTGTTCCTTCAGGTCGGGACAGCGGCTTCCATCCCACACCGGAGTCTGACTCGCACCAAAATCCTTTGCTCGAATCAGTGTGAGTGTGCTTAACTCAGCTCGTACACACACACACACACACGCACACGCACACGCACACGCACACACACGCACACACACGCACACACACGCACACACACGCACACACACCTTTACATGGGTGGGACAATCATTCCTGGGATTGCTGTTGGGTGGAAAAAGAAAGAAAGAGAAAAAAGATGGAGAATTATTTTTTTTAAAACGCAGCCAAATATTCTCATCACCATAAAACTTCCCTTGTAAATACATCAATATGTTTTCCCATCTGTGCAGCTGTGCGACTGCAGTGACATTTAAAACTTCAATAGATAGATAAATCAGCGAGCGGGGATGAATCCTCTGAGTTGTGATGCTGCCAGCGCACAAATACACACACATTAAATTGTGTTGGCGCACCGGACAGACTGAATCATGGTGTGTGTTGCATTTAAACCCAAGGGATGGATGTCAACACATGAGAGGAAGAGCCCAGCCCAGAGTGACACACACACAGAAACACACAACAGGCTGCAGACATGATTCAAATGGTTGAGGGTACACACACACACACACACACCTACACACACCTGTATAAAAAAATAAAGAGAGTGGAACAGCTGTCACTGTTGATCGCTCACCTTGTAAGCTGCTAGTGTGTGATCACCGAGTGTGTGTGTGACAGAGAAGTGTGTGTGTGCGCTGCTCTAAATGGGGTGTGTTTATTTCAGCTGTGCTGTGAGACTCAGCTTTGAGTTCCCACACCCCCGCATATGTTCTCTGTACACAGACAGACACACACACAGTAGAAAAGCAAGCGCTTATGCACACACACACACACACACACATACACACACACACACACAGCTAAACAAAGTCAGCAATGTTGAAAGACAAAATCTCTCTGCCGAGTAATTTTTGGTACATATCTGACGTCCTCTCAGTTTTCTCAGCAAACAGAAAGACAAGGAGGAGTTACTAGGCAACAGGCTGGGGTCTGTGCCGTCGGATGTGACGCTCGCGAAAACGTTAAGGTGATGATGAGACACGAGACGGGCGGAGAGAAAAAAAAAGGAAGTGTGATACGAAGAAAAAGATGAGCGAAGAGTGAGCGATAGAGCATCCAGAAGTATAAGAGGTCAAACTGTTAAAGGAATCTTTGTAATCAAATCAATTACACATGCAAATAGAGAGAGTTGAAGGTAGAGATGGACGACATACTTCAGGTGAAGGCCAGGCCTTGTAGAGAGCTGGCTGCTGAGTACTTGCTAGTGTCCACAAACGTTTGATCTGAGGCAGGAGAGAGAGAGAGAGAGAGAGAAATGACAAAGAAAAGGTGAGAAAGGTCAGGAATAAAAAAAGGAAGGATTAAAAGTCAACAGAAGGAATAAAGAGAGAATGTAAAAACATTACTACCTGCTGCATACATATGGTACGCAGCAGTTACTCTCACATGAGTGTTTTAGTTTTAGTTTTAAACATGAAGGATTCATCAGTCCTGATCAGAATGTGGGCCTTAGAGCGGATTCTGAGGTTACAGCTTCACATATGTGGATCATCATTTAGCAGCCAGCGTTTCACCGCCATCACTAATCCAGGTCTGATGCGTGCCCATCAAATGATCTACGCTGAATGCATATATAAGCCTGCTCACAGTGACAATGAACGTCCAGCAGGTGCGATGATTAGTGTGCAGCTTTTCCATCTACGCGTGTTGGCTTGGCTTGGCTTGGCTTGCTATTGATTTGATGGTGAGTGTCAGTCTAATCTAACGGATTGATGCAATATCTAATGAGAGCAGATTAATCAAATTAAGAATACGATCATTTCTGAGAGTAAATTCCACATTTACAACTTCAATCTTAAATAAGCGCACAGAATTACATGCACCGACTGCTTGCTGCTGTATCGTATGAGCAGTAGGGAACTGGAATGGCAGAACAGCTTGGAAAACGACACCAGGAAAGCCTCATGGGGGGGGCGGAGTCCTCCCTTCCAGGATCCTCTGACTGTCTTGCTGCTTTCATGGGAAATTACCTTGGAGCCCATTGGCGCTGGTGCAGGAGGGTGGAGGCGAGGAGGACGGCCTGACCACCGGCGCGAAGGCGGACTTCTGCTTCACGGCTGCCGACACCATGTTGGCTGGAGAGAAGGAGAAGACGCCAGAAGAGGAGGAGCAGTTGGAGGGGAGGGAGGTGGAGGATGCCATCGTGGGACTGGATGGGACAACTGTGGTGACGGGAGATCAATGAAGGGGGGGGGGGGGGGCAAGCGGGGTAGGAGGTGGGGTGAAAAAGGGGAAGACACATCTTATCTATTATTTCATTTATACGTTTTTAAAATGCTGCATTATGAGAAATTTGGAATCAGATAAAAATTTAAGTCAAATATTCTTAATTTAATCAAACTAGAAATGCACCCAGAGAGCGCAGACCTCCGCCGAGCAGCTCATCCCCCCCCCTCCTAATTGCATCGACACCGTCCACATGGTTCACGCCTTGCACTCACTAGCATAAGGCGAGTTGGCTGCAGAGCCGTTGAGGAAGGTCGGCGACCCCCCCAGGTTGGTCATGCCCGTGTTGTTAGCGTAGCCGTTCATGGTGCTGGTAACTGAGGAGTAGCTTGTCTGCTGAGGTGTGGAGCTGGGCACGTAGCCGTGAGGCGACACGCTGCTGCTGCTGCGAACAAAACCTGCGTGAAGCGTAGGGCGAGAGGAAGCAGCGCGTGTCGTGACGACGGTATACAAATCTGGAAGAGCCGCACAGATTATTACAGTTCATTTATGTTGAAATGATATTCACAATAACGTGTGTTTTATTTCACGGTGCACAATTACCGGTAATTCCTTGCAAACATGCCACAGTGAGGTCAGGGGTCGTGCATTTAAAGGAGTCTACGCTGTACTCAGAAGCTGCACCTTGATTGGCCTGGGTGGCTTCGGACACGTTCACAGACAGCTGTCCAGCGAAGGAGTTGACCCCCATCATGCCGCCGTGGGTGGAGCCGGACAGCTGGGCGTGTCCCCGTGGAACGCTGTAAAGAGCTTCCGCGATGTCTGCCGCGCGCTTCAGGATGATCTCCTGAAGGACAAGCCAGTAGATACCACAAAGACGACTAATTAAAGACGACGCTCCTGCGGGTTTCCTGGCGGCCGCACGTGCGCGTGCGCTCGTTACCTGGTTGTTGTGGGGTAAACCGTAAAGCGCCTCCACCAGGTCGGCGGCTCTCTTCAAAATAACCTCCTGAGAGATGGAGAAATGAGGAGTTGGAATCAGCATCACTTTGTGTACAGCAAACACACGCATCCTTCTTCTAACGGGGGGGGGGGCAGATCAGATCAGACCAGAAAAGAAACATAAAGGCTTTAGATCAGGGGTGGGCAAACTTTTTGACTCGCGGGCCACAATGGGTTCTAAAATTTGATAGAGGGGCCGGGCGAGGAACAGATGGATGGAGTATTTGTGTGAGCTAATATAAATGATGTGTAAAAGCCATTACATGAAAGGATTTGTCATTTTACAGGTAGCATTACAGGGAAAAGGTCAAATGAAATAGGTTTAATTATAATACAATTTTATTTAATGATATAATTTGGACAAGTTCGGCGGGCCGGATTAAATAGCCCAACGGGCCGCATATGGCCCGCGGGCCTGGGTTTGCCCATGCCTGCTTTAGATGCATGCGGGGACGTAAAGGCAAACTCAAACTATGAGCAGAGACTGGCGTTAAAGCGTCTACCCCGCGGACGGTTCCCTCCTCCCAGTGCGCCAGCAATCCACATCCATTTCACCGTCTATTCATTAGAAACAAATTGCTCTTTGCTGCTTTTAAAGGCAGATTATCTGTTGTCAAGTCAAGTGCTTTTAAGCACCCCCCCCCCCCCCCCCATGAGTCTAAATGGCACGCTAAGTGGCCGGGGTTTAAAATATACCTTAAAGTGAATCTAAAGTTGTGCAGTGGACCCGAAGCTCGGAGGCCTCCTTCCGCTGTTGCTCAGGTTAGACGATGACCCAGTTCTGGAGGGACCGACCCGACCAGGAATGTCTCTCTTTTACTGATACAAAGTCTCCAAACAGAGTTTTAAGAATTGTCCCATTTTTATTCACACGTTACGTTTTTGTCTTTCTTTCTTTCTACAACAATTCTGAATTGTCTCTCTAATCCCCCCCCATCCCCCCACCCCCCACGAAAACCGTCTACCATTATTGTTATTGTTTCGCCTCTCCTCCTCACCCACCCTCTCGTGAGCGTCTCCCCTCTTTCTCTCTCGACTCCCTCCCCGGGGTCTAAGGTGTCTTGTTTAACAGTTAATGTGTTGTCGTTTCCACAGTGTGAGGCCGCCCGGTGACAGAGAAAAATACTCTGAGCTTCACAATGCTAACCTGCGCTGTGACACACACACACAGACACACACACACACACACACACACACACACACACACACACACACAGACACGGCTGGCTTGCATGTGTGCTTTCCTGTGGGTTTGCACCTGGTGGGAAATATTGCCACTCCATCAATGAGTGAGTGTGTGTGTGTGTGTGTGTGTGTGTGTGTGACAGGATATGACAAGTCATGGAGCCAGTCAGCAGTTTTATTCTTCCTGTCGATGGTGCTAAATTCAATCTTTTGCACATTATTATAGTCAGATTGACTTTATGTTAACGTCTCATTATTAAACTGGTGAGTTGAAACACACACACACAAACACACACATACACAAACACCCAGAAACTGGATCCCGAGTGTTGAAGTGGTTCCAGTAAGGCAGTAGCTGATAAGCGGGAAGGAAAGTTGATCCTGTGGTAACGCCGTCATTAACAGGCCGGCAGGCTGCTGCTAGGACAGAGCGCCGCTCAGAGCGTCCGACGACTGCGATCGATGCTCTTTGAATAGTTTGCCTGTTTACAGCTTTAGACACCCATCCTCAGGTCATCTCATTAAACTCTCCTTAATTGCGTTGCTGGTTGGATTACCTCCTCCTCCTCAGTATAAATGCTTCCGGCTGCATTGTGTTGATATGACTGGAACTGCTGGCATCATTCATCATTTCAATGCTGATGAAATACACCAACATAATCAGGTTTGGGAGTCTTGGGGGTCTAAACGTTACTTTAAACGTTTGTTAATAGGTTCTTTTTTTTTTTTTTAAGTGGAAACTATACATATAATTGCTTAAATACTGCTGAGCAGATTTGAGACATGATGATGGAACAATGTTATTGTTTCCCTGACTTGATCATGAGATGTCTGATTGATTGATGAACACATTTCACAAATCTAAGCCTCTCTTTAAATGTTGTTTCAACAGCATTTTAAAGACTAAATTTCACTGTCAGAAGCGCATTAAAAACTAGTTTCTGAAATGCTTCAAACCAAATTTATTAAGTAAAAAGCAAATCCAACAAAACAATCAAACTTTAAGTCCTTTTATTTAGTTTTCTTCTTGCCGGTATTTTTAACTACATGCACCTTCATCAGTAAATGAAGTCTCCTCAGTGACAGGACATTGAGTTAAGATTAGATTTGGTCCAATAATGTCTTCATGTTTTCTGACATGTAAATCACTAAATCAGATTGAGCGTGGACTGAGCTTCTGTCCATCAACTGTCTTCTCTATTTACAAAAGGTGATGATGAATTGTTGTTATTATTATTATTATTATTAACTGAGTGACAGATATGTTTCACAGACTGGTGCCTTTTTGTTTGATGCTTGTAATTGCTGCAATAAAGCTTACATCTTTAAACTTTAACGTGTGCTTTGATTTATATGATTGTCACATATCGTCTTTATTGTCTTGTCAAACATTCATGAAACATAAGCCGGCGCTCATCCGTCGTTTTATTGTCAGATCTTGTGGATCTTTATAAATAATTTTCCCTTTCATTAATTAAATCCCTTTGAAACCTTTAGTAGAATTTATTTTTGTCTGCCTCAGGTAAAACATAAGGACAGACAGACAGACATGCCTGACTGACAGAGAGGCAGGGATGAGTGACAGGATAGACAGATCAGTTAACGGAGAGAAAGAAAACCAGGATGCGTCAATGTCCTTTCACTGTCTGAGATATGACCGGCGCTAATGTGATAGCCATGCGTTACACACACACACACACACACACACACACACACACACACACGGTATGCATTAGGACCAAGAATCGCCGAGCTGAGTATCTGTGGAGTAAGTTTTGTGTGTGAGTGTGTGTGTGTGTGCATCAGGCCTGCACACATGTGAAACACACACACACACACACACACATGACTTATTCCCCACTAATGCTGATACATTAGCCATTTGATCTGCTTCTAATGTCCCATTAGGGATGCTATACATGTAGGGTCACACCTTGAACAGAGATGATGTCATACTGTAGCAAGGGGGAAGTGGAGAACAATTACACACACACACACACACATACACACAGAGAGAGAGAGAGATCAGAGAGATAGATAGATCGATGACACGTTAGGAAGATAGCACAAGGAAGGAGACTAAGTTCTATGTCTACCTAGGATTACTCATACTGCTGATGCATGTATGACATCATCAATGCGAGTTGCAAAGTGACATTATGAGTCACCAGAGGAAGGTAGTGACACAGTCTGCTGACACACACCTAAAGAACAGACACACACAGAGCGAGGTGCAGCTATGAAGCTTTGGATGTTGTAACACACAGCAGTAGAGTGAAATATTTCTGTGTGTAAAATCCATTCACTGTTCACTGAACAATTAGGTATGGGTCTGTCCACTGGTAATCCTCTCACACACTCCAGTGCCCTGTCTGTCTGTCTGTCTGTCTGTCTGTCTTCCTCATAGTATTTGAGGCTAACCCTTTGGACTTCAATAAAATACTTGATACAACACAGTGAACACTGTGTATGTGTGTCCAACATGACCTAATCACCCATATCAACACACACACACACACACACTGGATCAATCAATAAATCGGCCGCTCTGGCTGTATTTATAGCTGCATGGGAGTTTTTCCTGTAAACATCTTGTATGAAATCATTGTTTATAATAAGCTCAGCTGTGCATCCCTGGAAATAAGAAAGACACAACTAAACGAAGCAGGCTTTAAAAGAACGCTGCCATAATTGCTCAAAGGCTTAAGTGCTTCATCGGAACTGGGGACAGATGTGACATCAATATTTGGTTTTGTATTTATGAACTACTTAGGACAACTTATTTACTTTAGTATAGCCACAAGAGAAAACGTGTGTGTGTGTGACACTTACTGTAAAAATGAAAAAGCAAAAGCTGTAATTCCTTACATTTTCCAGTAACAAAATGTGAGCGTAAAACTCCTTGCAGGTCACTTTTAATTATCATCTTGGATAGTTTAGTTTGATGAATGAATTTTCACCATCTGAAGTTGAAGAGTTAATAGCACAACACGATCATATGCTTCCATCCCTGCAGCTCAAACTGCTGGTCTGACCTATCAGATTGCTCAAATCAAATTGGCGCTGGACAATTTGACGTCCTGAGAATGTGGCCGGCATCAAAGGCGGCCATAATCTACTTTCAGACAAATTACAGAGATTGCTGTATTCAATGACTTGAAGTCTCCTGTTTCTTATAAAGATATGTGGCGACTGACCGTATCTGATCTAACCAGCGAGACGACTTTGCTGACCGGATGGCATTCTTCACATGCTTTTATTGTGAATAGAGGAACTTGAGTCATGAGCTAACATCATTAAAGACACCGCATACAGTACATTGGGTTAATAAAATAATTTCCTGCACTAATGTTTTGCAGCATTTTCTTTGCTGTACTGGTCATTCAGCTGGTTTATATTCTATTCATATTTCTATTACATTCTTTCTGGAGGGTTTTGATGAATTCAGGTTATTCAGGTCAAATCAGGGTTATGGGACAAATGACAAAAATGTGACTCCATCACAAAGTGCTCAAGAACAATGACTGCAATGTCTAAATGTTTCTGATGTATTATGAGCCAACATTTTCAATGGATGATTTTTGGAGCTTCAGGCATCCCATTCCCAGTTTGTCAGCATTTAACAGTCTGGGACTGGGAATCAATAGTCAATCTTTTCCTGGAATCCCTCTCAAAGAATGATGAGTCATTTCACTCATTTTCCTCATATGCTACATTCCTGAATCCTGATTATGTGCTAAATCAAACGACATCTATAGCTTTCGTTGTCAGGAAAAGGCCTGTTCTGGAATAATCTGTTATTCCGTTTTAGCTTTACCTTTTCCAGAAGGTGGAAAATCATTCTGGACTCTTTTTATCGAGATCCAAACCACACACAGTGTCAAAGACCCTTCCCACCAAGAATCAGGTAGATCATGCAGAATAGATGAAGACAATAAAAAAGAAAAAAAGACAACAATGAAAAAAACAAATCCTGGATCCGGCCTTTTATCTAGATCAGACCACATGCCCAACTTTCCCAGTATCATCAGAATCCGTTGAGCAAAATGATCACAATCATTAGTTGGAGCCTGAAGGCGTAATTCTTTAGCATTTACACTCACACAGAACACTGTGTGAGTGTAAATCAATCATGAACTGCAGAAATAGCCACTGTAGACATCATTTCCATGATACTGCACCAAATCTGACCACAATGGACCGATTACCGTAATCATTTATAGCCTACATGGTTGTAACCATCTGCAACAGTTCATTGTTTTATATTGATGAATGTTTGTTTTTTATGTATTTTTTGTTTGTATGATTCATGTTGATTTGTAAGTTATCTGTAAAAGCACTTCTGTAAAGCACAATTTGTTTTTAAAAACAAATGCCTCCCAAAGTCACTTGAGTTGACTTTGTCCAAGCCTGATAAACACCCTAATGGACACCAAGTAAAAGCAACTCAGGCCAATTACGTTCAAGGAAATCTAATTACAACACACACGTGTGATTGCTCTCTTATGGCACAGCGACAATCCACATTACATCCAAATGCTAACAGCTGCAGGAAGCAGAGCGCTAGACTGTCGGTGATGAGGCCGCAGCATCGCGACACACCAGAGCCGATCCAGGATCAGCTCTAACAGGCACAGGGAGCCAATCAGCAGCAGCTGTTTTAGGGGTCATGACCCCACCCACCCAGATACCCAAGTTACATCAGGTCGACTTGGAACAGCTTGAACAGCCAGCACTCACATAGGCACGGGCTCTCTGAGACGTCTCCTCAAAGATGACAGGGTTTGTCATCAAAGACGAGCTCATCGTTTGGTGCTAATAGTTTACATCTGCCGTTTATTGAGCGCTCCGAGCGATCTCTGGCTGATAAAACAATAATCGGATATTACAGTCTAATCTAGAGAAGATGCACACAGTCACCCTGTAAATGGGGTTAAGCAGCTCACATACACAGAAGGTCATGAAGAGGTAGAACCAACCCACAAGAGACTTGAAAACAGATACTCTGCAGGGAAATAAAAATAAAGGCGCTCAAAACAAACACATAAAAACATAAAAGTATTTTTATTCCCAGTGGTTTGATTTGTGCGTGCTCCCTTGTGTGCCTCTTTGATAGAACAACCAATCCAGTGTCGCTTTGAGGAGTTGCAGATTTGATCCCTGTACGAGCTGCAGCGTCTCATAACGGCACAGAAACAAGAGGAGAAGAGCCTTACTCATTTGAGGCTCATTGTCCCTCTAAAAGATTCCATTAAAGTTCAAGAGGTGAATGTTTCTGTACCTTTGGCAGCCTCTCGGGATCCCCAGGGTGCCGCGGGATGACCTTCTGAAGCCTCTGGAAGCCGTAGTCGATGGTGGGCTCGTTCAGTGCTGCAAGAGGCCAAAAAGAAGAGAGGAGCAATTACAAAAAAAAAATCTGCTGTTTTATTATTTACTTTCCGGCTACAGGAAGATTCCGATGTTTACGGAATAAAAAAGTTGCTTCAAAATCTCAGGGAGAAGAGAAGCGTAAGGTCTGGAAAACTTCAGTCATGAATGAAAAGATGATGAAGTCTTTGGAAATATTGATCACAGTACTAAGTTAGTACTGAACCTTTATTTCAAGGGTTCCTTAAGTAAATATGGTAGATTAGAGCATATAGCAATCTGAAGAAGTTGTAAAGAACTAAAACATCAATCACAGTAATGTAATAAAGGAGCAGTACTTATTATAAATATAATATTATAAAACCTTTGTCTAAAGGTGTACATACTGCTAAATCTTTCCCTTTGTTCCTCCACCAAGTGTAAAACGTTTTTTTTCTTTGAGGTGTTCGGCAGGTTTATCCCGTCTTAATACAACTTAAAGATGGAATCAAAAGCATCAAGTTAAGGGCAGTAAAACCAAAAGGATTGATGGTCAATGTTCCTTGCTGTTATATACATTTTGGTTGGGTTGTAAAAGCTTCGTAAAACTATGTGAACACCCAAAGTTACTGAACATATTTAAAACCCCAAAAGGACGTCTAATTGCTCCGGACTCAACCTTTAAAGGTGACCCAAACTTCTCGTTTGGCCAAATGACAGTGAAAGGGCCGAGTAGCTTTTACACTTGTGGGATCAACGGGAGAAAACTGTCAAACCGATTTGATAGGAAGCAGCATGGACGAGGTAACAAATGGTGTCAAAAGCATATGAACGCAAAAAATACAACAGAATGTGTTGAATGTTTCCTTTAATGTTGCTGTAATGTTCTCTAGAATTTATTCTATCAATGTGTCGATCAACTCTGACTGAAACCATCTGTGTGTGTTTCTCAATATCTGAATCCAACATGTGGCTTCCCCTCATTATTGAACCTCCTATGCTACAGTTACTGCACGTGTGTGTGTGTGTGTGTGTGTAATGTCGAATTTTGCAGCTGAGTGATATTTTTCGGTACTTTCCACATCCCACAATGACAAATTACTTGCAGCTGAATATTTCACGTCTATATACTTTCCACTCTCACAGAGAGAGAGAGAGAGGGAGAGAGCATGTGCATTACATGTATGTGTGTTTTATTACACCGTCATGCTCATGTTTCTGGTTTCTGTCTTAAACCTCCAGCCAAATTTTGTTAGCAACATGAAATCATAAATTATGAGCTGCTAAAAGAACAGATATTTTAAGCTGTCATGAACAACACTCCCACCACTCGAAATAAATGATTTATTTTACAACGATAGACAAATGATAATTGATATATAATTATTATATTAGCGTGATTTTCCCAGTGGAAGAGGAAAATGCAAAGTGAGAGATAGATCAAAGAAGAAAAAAGAAACTAAGATGATGGGAAAGGAGAAGTAAACATGTCGAACATCCCTAAAAACAATGAACTCAGTTTTGGTCATGAAAAACAAAACTACTAAAACAGCTGCACAAGTCGGGATATCAACTGTCAGAATTAACTGCCAGTGTCAGACCTGTACATCTCTGGAGACACACACACACACACACACACACACACACACACACACATGCACATAACAGGATGTCTATTTCTCTGTTTATTATGCTGTGTGAATGTTTGTGCTTGTTTTGGAAAAGTGTGTATACAAAAATACTATTTGTGTGAGTGTGTGATGCCCAAAGGTCAGGTTTCTCCAACGATTATTTTGGTGGTTTCTTTACACACACACACAAACAGAAACCATATCGGAGCAGCGACGTCGTCCCTTTGATAAGATGTCAGCTGTAAAAGCCATCGGTAACAGAACCGCTCACCGACACCATCCACACCAACCTCCGTGTGGGTTTCAGCCACGCTGGAAACTGGAACTAACACCACAGGATACGGTCAGAAGATTTTGAAACTGCCCAACACCCTGGCAGAGGCGTCCAATCCCTTCACACAGTATATGATTATACGTCTTACTTTAATTCTACAACCTGATGTTTCTATCAGATGTAGAGATGACCCACGAAGCTCCTGCTGAGAAACTCCCCACGACCCGAACAACCAAAGCGGGTCGTGAATTCCAATATGATCACATTTTCCTATTTGTAGAAAAATCTAAACAACTGTTTATTGGTGACTGTTAAAAGTGTAACTTTGGTGACACTCGTAAAACGTTCGTGATCTACTCTGGTCAATAGATTATCGCAGTCGCACTGATGCAGAGGGTTAAATGGGATTTGATAACGAGACCTTAAGATCAATTTAAGTCCAGGAAACGAGAGACTCAACCGTAGCTGGTCAGCACGAACGCTTCCACTAAACAGAGAAAGATTCCTAGTTTGTGAAGTATTCAGCTTGTATTGTTTTACTTTTTATTAAGATTATTATAGGATTATATAAATGGCATAGATAGTGCATTATGGTTATTATTTATTGTCTGAGTTATTGTTAATTAATATTACATGTGCTGCGTGTGTGTGTGTGAATATGTCTTTACATATGTGTGTACAGTATATATATGTATTTATGTTTATGTATATGTGTGCACATGTATTTGGCATTGTTTTATCATTTTTGGTTGTTTACGTGGTCGAAATAAAAAAAAAAAAAAAAAAAAAGAAATATTATAATATTATTATATAGCACTTACATATGACTGTCTTGATTAAATCATAATAGAACAGAATTCACTTTTGATTCTAATGAGACAATTTCCAGCCTATTCTACTTGGTGACACCTCTTACACTCCTCACCCTTCTCTTCTCTTCTTCTCCACCCCCCCCCCCCTTTCCCAACTACACCCTCTGCTACTTTCACCCACCCATCCCTACATCCCTCTCAGAGTCCGAAGCTGCCTGCAGATCAATACTCATAGAAGTTTCATGAGGACAGACCCTCTCGCTCCTGTTTCACCATAAAAATATAAACAGAAGAGGGCGAGACGGGGAGACGCAGAGAAGAGGCGGAAGTGGCGAAGACATTCGTGAGAATGCCCCGTGTGCATGGTGACATTTTTATCTAATGATACTTTGACGGTGCAGTGTGAACAGAGAAAGGGGTGAAACTGTGGAGGTGAAAGGACAGAGTGGAAGTACAACAAGATGAAGAGGAGGAGGAGGAGGTGTGGTGGGATCGATTCCTTGGCCTGCCAGCTGTTCAATACCACTGAATTATTGCTTCATTCTTCCCCTGATGGGATGAGATCTATTTCTCTCTCTGTATCTTGTATGTACATGTGTGTGTATCAGTATATATGTGAACCACTTCTGACTGGATCAATACCCTCCACCCTTTCTATCTGTCTCTTCGGGGGGGGGGTTATCCCTCCTTTGTATTTTCATTTCTTCTTCTCTATCTCAAGTTTTTCCAGCTGCACAAAATGTTCCTCCTCCGAAGCACAAAAATCTCTTACATGCAACTGCAACGACAATGAATCAAGTCTTCACCCACACACACACACACACACACACACACACACACACACACGAGTGCACGCGTGTTAGCATGCATGCAAATTGTACATGTGCTCACGTGTGCATCCATTGTGTATTGTAAGTGTGTGATGTTGAGAATGTTAATATTTCCCACCAGGCCGGTGAAGCAGCCATATGGAGCTTGTGTGCACATGTGTGTGTGTGTGCACGTGTGTGTGCACGTGTGTGTGTGTGGCAGACCATCTGTTTACCAGACTACCCACCATCTTTCCCTCATATCTCTGATTTACAATTACTTTAAACTCCTGCCCCCGTTTGAAAGTGTGTGTGGTAACTTGTGTAAGACGTGACCCCATGCAAACGACGTGTCGGCCGGTGCATGCGCACTCCTGAGCGCGTCTAATGGCTCGGCCCCGACACCCGGAGGCAACCACAGCCAAAGCTCCCAAAAACCACAACAGCCAATCAGCTCTCACTACCGTGACCTTTCACTGGCAACCTCCAAAAAGGAGTTGACCTTGAGGTGGGGTCAGTCGACCGCGGCGACGGATCGCATTTCCTGGGTCACATGTTGAAGTCATCAGCCAATAGCAAGGTCACAAGAGGTCATCCCCGCCCAATAGGAGAAGCATTTTGAGACCAGATGGACCAATTACCAGTCGGCTCGCCTCAGGGACAAACCAGGGGAGTTTTGACTGAGGAAAAATGAAGGAAACTCACGGGGACACGTAGCTTCGGCTGCAGAACTTTGTACGACTAAGACAACACAAAAGAAATCCCTGAATTAAGTCTTTAATTTTTTTGTACTTCTTTTCTTTGTTCTTGTCCATTTTCCATGTACTTTGTACCATTTTGCATTATTTGTGAATGTGCTCCTATAGGTGGATCTATTTTCTCTGCTCAGCCACGTGGCTAATCTTCCTTCTCTTTTCTTTTTCTTCATTATTTTTCAGCTGTTTTTTCACAGGAATTATCATACATACATATATACATCGTTTATTTTTCAAAATTATTCTATATGTGAACGGTTGCTATTTTCCTTTTGTATCATTGAATTAATGCTAATAATGCAGAATAATAAGAGCCTTTATCCAGAAAGAATGACAGTAACTAAAGCTTAAAATGCAAAACGCATGACTTCAAAATTTTCCTTTTAAAGTTGACAGCAACGATAAAACTAACAATGATCTGTGATCATCGATCATGATCTACGTCATAGAATTTACACAGCAACCCCCCCCCCCGATCTCTCTCTGCTGTGAACGACGTCATCTTGGTGTGATGGAGCCATGCTGAGCCGATCAATACCAGACATCACATCACCTCCATCCACTCCCACATGTATTGAACAAAATGTGCAAACACAGAAGCACACATGTTTTCATTCCTTTTCCTTTTCTACTGGATTTTGCAGGAAAACACTCAACAATCCAGCCACAGCCCACACACTTTCCAACACTCTCTGTGTGTTTAGGTGAAGATTTAACGTGAGTGTGTGTTTGTAAACTGGGTGTTCTGGATGATTTCACTAATAGCTTCAGTATGGAGGGCAATAAAGAGCAGACTGTTTAATTGTAGCTGGTTTTAACGAGCCTCTGATTATGGCCACATTGTAACAAGGGTGGGTCGTTAATGTTGACTAATCTACAGTCATTAGTTCAACACTGTCTGGCCTAAGAGTGAACTGTAGTTTAGAGACACCGTTCACACACACACACACGCACGCACGCACACACACATAAAGGCAAAGGCTAAAAAAGGGCTCTTCAATTGATTGATTCTATTTTTAAGTTTAATCTGCAAATTATTTTTGGTTAGAATAAACTGTAATTATAAGGATTATGAACTTTATTTAATTTTCCTTAACATACAGGTGGTCCTCACTCAGACCCCGTCGATATATAAGTGGCGTTAAACAAAACTCCACACAGACAGGCCCTATCATCCATCCGTCCATCCGTCTGTCTGTCTGACTAATCAATGGCAGTACAATTTTAAACCAATTAATTTGAAACAATCATAATCAACCCGATTTAAAGCAATTGACCTTTAGAGGGGTCACAATCCTTTTTTCAGTGCAGTTGTAAAAGTGTCCTAGTAGTACGTGCACGCGTCCAGGTCACCTACCGGTGTATATGAACCTTCCTGGTGTGCCTTTGCAGAACTGCTTGGATTTGTACGACAGGGTGACCTCGACGACTCCGGGGATGTGTCTGGGAGGCGTCTGCACCCGGATGGCATGCGGCGTGATCAACTGGAGAAGGAAGGGAAAGGGGGTGACCGAGAGACCAAGCGCACAAACACCTGAGAGTTTTCTGATTCGGTACTCCGCAGCTGAGGTTTGGTCAGGAAGCAAATCTCCAAAATCAGTCAAATAACTTTCAGAGTTTCTTTGCCAAAGGCGATCTTGGGTTTTTATTTGTTTTAGCTGGATTACGTTGTTTACGCCATAAATTCAATCACATCTGCAAAGAAGCAACAAACTGTTTCCCCTCTTTGAATCTGAACTTGGACACGGTGTTGATTCATTGTGTTTGCCTTTTTTGAGCACGTTTTGCCAAAGCTTTTCAGCTGAAGCAAGAACGTTTATTTTTCCGTGTGGTTTGGAGATGCATTTCATTTGCATTTGTTAATGTAGTAAAAGCCTGCTCCTACCCAGCTGTATTTACTTTTGGATTTGGTGACTTATTGCAGGTCCTGAATCTGAATTTGATATTTGCAGTGCACCAAACACAGATTGCCCTTTCTATTTTAACAGCATTGGGAAAGTCTTATATCCATGTGGTATTTAAAATTCTGTGGATGGACACATAATGTAATGATTTGGAGCGATGCGCCCGGTGAGGCGTTATCATTTTGAGCTAGCACTTTCTTTTTAACTGTCACATTTTTATGGACGCTCATCAAAAGTTATTTTTCACTTTTTCGCCTGAGGTTGTTTTTTGTGTGTGAAAAATCTGCAGGTAGGAGGAACCGCTTGCAGACATGCGTAACTTGGCAAACATGCGATCACTTTCTAGCAACGCATATTTCAAACTGTGCTTTTGCACTTCTGAAACAATAAATAGGTTGAGTGGAAATGAGACATTTGGTGGGCTAAAATCCATTAGGAGCCAGTCTGAGGAGCGCCTGAGAGCGGAATCATTCTGAACCAAAATGAACTGAGACTCTGTACACATGTTAGTGTGTGTAAGTGGCTCTCAACACAGTAAACAAACCCCCTTAGCTCTTAATAAACACACACACACACACACACATATGTACAAGGGGAAACACACAAACACGTGCACACATTCCAGTGTTGTCGTTGGAAGGCAGCCACAGTCTCTCGGTGCGCCCGGTGAGTGGAGTCAGAAGACAAATAAACATTTTGTAGAGGAGCTGCGCCAGGCAAAGGTCCAATACGTGAGTGTATTTGTGTGTGTGTCTTTGTGAATAGTTAGCCGGCGGCTATCGGAAACTGCTGATTTGATCAGTATTCCAGCGGGAGAGCGTGGAAGTGGAAGAGAGGTGGTGGTCGCTGCTTTGTGGGGACTCATTACGGAACAAAGCTCATTTCGACAAACATTAACACAAAGAGGAAAAGTTTGTTTTCATATTCAATTACGTCCACCAGTAAGAGGGCAGACACACACTGCTGACGGCAAACTGACCTCACTCCAGACCAGCATGGTACCAAAGATGACCTGGAGACCATCAAAGAAATTGTCTCCTATGATGATGACTGTAGCGCCACCTGTAGTCCAGCCCTCACTGGGACTGATGGCTTTAATGCAGGGAGTTGCTCCTGGAGGTGGTGGGAAAACAAAAAACAAAATTAAAGACGCAAGCGGCATCGTAGGCCCTCGCCGGTTGGCAGGCCGATGAGCTGACCCGCCGACGCACGCCGCTTTTGTCCTCGGTGCTTCACAAGTGTTTAGATTTGAGCCCACACTTCAGTCTTTAACTGTATTGGGCTAATATGGGACATTTTAGCCATTGCCATGGCAACAGTGTAAAAAATGCAGCCTGAGTGTCATTGACCTTTTCAACCGGCATGCGTGTGAGAATGTATGTGGAACATTTTGGACGTTTCCATGCTAATATGTCATTTTCATAAGATTGGTGATTGTTTTGTGTCGCACTCATTTGATTAATATGGGGAATGCCGACCATTGCCACGGCAACACGGTAAATATAACGATATGGTTACGATTTACTTTTCCGACCGGCATGCGGGTCAGATTGTATGTGGCAAATTTGGGACGTTTCCATGGTAATATGTCTATTTAAATATAATGGGATAATATCATGTCGTTCGTCATAGACTACTTACATCTATTTAAAAATCTTTGTTAGCAAATATCAAGAACAACCATGCTCCAAAAAGGTCTTCACACAACCAAGATGAGCCACTCAAGAAAAATGCTTCTCTCAGATACACCCCGGGGCTTTATTATCATGATTTTTCATTTATGTCTGAAGAAAAGAGGTAATCTGACAAGAGGCTATCAGCGATTCATTTTTAAAACTAATGATACAACCCGGTTACAACACACACACACACACAGAGGGGTCCGCCTGCATCACAATGGATCAGTCATCTTTGTTGTGTGAGTGTTGTGTATTTAAACTCAAATCTAATCTCATATCATAACAATAGAATCCAATTCCCCTCAAAGTGTGTGAGAGTCAGCATACATCTGAATTACAGCAACATCTCTTAGCCCGTGTTTGTTTATGAAAGAGAAGCATAATGATATTAGACCGAGCAAAAGTAATTCCCTTCGTGTGTGTTTCTCTCTCTGTGTGTGTGTGTGTGTGTGTGTGTGTAGTGAGTTGGATTAGCCAGATGGAGGGGAAGGAATCACCTGATAGGATTAAACCATCAACCATCTGGTGGCCATGCTGCTTACAGTCGCAGATTCACACACACACACACACTGCTGTTACCGTGTTCTAGGTATGATTGTGTTCCTTCCACAGGGTCGAGTCTGCGGGCCCGTCGTCCATGTTTGGAGTTGTTGTGGACGAACATGTTGTCAGAGACTGATAGGACGTGTCCCTCCACACTCACCGTAGTTGATACCACCACCTGAGGAGAAGCACAAGGCCCACGATGGGAGGCCGCACATTAGAAGGGAGGAAGGGCGGGAGAACACTTAATGGTGGCGCAATAGAATGAGGAGAGGGAAAGGAGTGAAGAGGAGCCGGGAAAAGAAAGAGAGCAAAGGGAAGTAAAACATTACAAAGTTGGGGCTCTGGGGGATCATCGGAAAAAGGAATTAAAAGCATGAAAAGCTCTCTAAGTGTAAACTGTTATTACATCACACACACACATACTGCCTGCACTGTGTGCGTGCATGTGTGTGTGTGTGTGTATGTGGCGTCTATCCTCCTCTTTTCAACAGTTCCTGATGCTTCCGACCCTTAATTATCTCCCAGGGAAACAGAGCTGTCTTCTCTGGTTCCACTACAATAGAGCTGCACAATTAGAGGCACTGATATGTCACACAGTATGGCTCTGTCTGTGTGTGTGTGTCCTGTCTCACACACACAGACACACACACACACACACACACACACATGCGTTAGTAACAAATCTATCAGTATCTTAAGGGGTGCCCACTATAGCCAGTCAGACTCAAGTGGTGTCTTCCTGATTGGGTCGTGGCAGTGAAGATAAGGAAATAATAAAGACAGCAAATCTTTCTTTCTTTCTTTCTTTCTTTCTTTCTAGTTCAGATCAGGGTTTTCTTTGCTTTTTGCTGATAACCTATTCTGTTGCACAGAAAAATGTTCCCATTTCTGTCTTGATGTACAACAGTACACACAAAAGTTTATTAAAGGTGCAGTAAAAACTTTACTGCGTTAATTACAATACCGTAATAAGATGTGATGAATCACGCTTTAAATAACTATTTTCTTGTACCTATAAGGGGAGTAAAATAAAATTCACAACAGTTTTCTACAAGGAGAAAACAGTGACCGCATACTTGTGGCAACAGCTCATCGTTCGAGGAGGGCCGGTAAGATATGTCTGCTGAGGCAATCTGGATAACGCCTTGCAGTTTCAACAGTCCCTCACTCTGCCTGAAGTCTGTGGCGACCCATTTAGCTGCCTGCTTTTCACGGGTCGACCCCAGCTGTGCTCTACGCGTGTAGCGTCAGCCAAACAGCTTGGTCCCTTCTCTGTGATAGCATCAGCAAAGTTGTGAAACTTGCCAGAAAATGTCCTGAAAATAAATGCTTCATGCACAACACCAGTGTACATCTCCTCAGCCGGGTTTAATACAGGCTGGTAAAAATCCACACCACCACTAGTCCCTCGTTCAATGCTTTATGTGCGCTTAAACATTCGGTAGCTCTAATTATTGCATTTAATATGTCCACAGGAAACAGAGAGAAAGTAGAGCGAAGGAGCAGAGAGGAAGAGGGGAGGATGGAGGTGAGGAAACAGGACATTGTTGTGGTTTCTACCTGGAACCGCCTCATGTCTCGTGGGTTTCCCGCATTCTTTAGACAGTTCTGGTTGCACTTGAGGAAGAACTTAAGGAAGAATCTGTAGACACAAAGACGAGAAGTAATATTTGAGACCTGATTCTCTCAAGTTTATGTTAATATTCAAACATTTTTCTTTTAGAGGAACATTCATTCATTCAATCCTGATGTCACAGCATTATTGGGCCTTTGAAACGGGGGCCGTATGTCATGAATCTACATTACAGAATAAATCAAACACACAGATGGCCATCAACGGCTAACAAACACATCCAGGTTGTGTTTTGCTGTGAGCCAGCTGGCCAGCCTGGCAGACTTTATACAATAACACATGTGTGTTACATCTGTGTGTGTGTGTGTGTGTTACAAATCAATAAAAACAACATAACATCACATGCCATGCAATATACCCTCAACAATAGCACTCTGCGTACGATAGATCAACCGTGTTAAGTAGCATTGTTGAGTCAGACACAACGGTGTTTTGTACGCTGTGTTGCACAAAAATGTCATAAAAGGAGTTTTATAAAAAGCTGACGCGTTATTCTAGTCCCTTCATCAGACTGGCCTCTGCACCCAAATGGCAAACAGCACCTAAAGAACTCCCCAAGAGTCTGCATCCGATCCATTCCCTCATGGCACAGCCTGGTGCTCTGCTGTTCAAGAGATGACAACGGTTTTATTGGACCAGGACAAAGCAGAGGTGTGTTTTGTGTGTGTGTGTGCGTGCGTGCATGCGTGCGTGCGTGCGTGCAAACATGCACTCTGCAGGGGAGTGTATGTGTGTGTGACGGTGCAGTTACAGGCCTGTGGCAGGTCTGAGTGTAAAACTCTGCGTTAACGAGCTTGGGCTTCGTTAGAACAGCGGTGCTAGGATTCTGCATGCCTAATTATCTTGACCCCTCACCCCCCCCCCACACCGGGTGACAGCCTATCACAGCGGAGGACAGCCACAGTGACCCTGGCTGACCTCCCTCTGTCTAGTCCTCCTCACAACACTAGCATAGCGTTAACACCGTCGCCTCAGCTAACCCTCAGTCGTACGTTTCTGTGTAAAGAAGGAGGTTTCGAGGCTCCTGCAGCAGCAGCGCAGGAAGTGTTAGTCTCAGTACAACCATACACGGTACTGTATTTTTAAATTCCTTGTTCTCATTTAAGATACTGACTGAAATAAATCACTACTACTACTACTACTACTACTGTACGGTATATACTGAAGCAGGAAATGGAAACGCATAGCATCTAAGGCAAACGCTTCAAGTGAAGATTCCTACATTCACTATATGACACCAATGTTGAATGTTGTGTGTCACCTTTACGAGACATTACAAACCCAACCACCCATCCATTGTTTTCCATTTTGTGGGTCACAAGGTCAAGTCGATCCCAGCTTGCTTTGAACAAGAGGCGGGGTACAACTAGGACGAGTCGCCAATGCATCGCGGAGCCAGACAGAGACAGACAACCATTCACGCACACACTCACACACTACAGACAATTTGGAGTGATTTAATTTTAAATTAAATTGCGCTTTTATTGTTATGTATATATTCAATCAAGGCACACACACACTTCTGCACGTCTTCTCCTGTGTCTCATTGCTGTTCACCTACTGCTACTGCCCACAAACATTGGAAGTTGTTAGTAATTATTATTTTAAAGCAAGACATTCCTCTAAGATGGTCAACAAAACACCTCTTTACCCTGAGTTCATGGTAACGGTTGGTAAGTAATGGTGACTAGTGGTGGCTTAAAACATCTAATCATCATTTAAATATTTTTATTGCCTCATTTCACTCTTAAACTGAACAGTTTAACATCTGTGGCTCATCTTGTAAACGATATCTCATGATATCTCATTATTTGGCCTAATCAAGCCTGTTACAAAAAGGCCCTGCAGTCTCTCTCTCTCTCTCACACACACACACACACACACACAAACACACACAGGGACACACATTCAGACACCTTGTGTGAATTGATTGGCTGGTCCAGTCACTGGTCGTTAAGAGGCCTCCAATTAAACTGGGCAATTATAAGAGTCTGAATGACTGTGGGGGGAGTGGAGCCCCCCCCCATAGCTCACTCTCACTCTCTGGAGCCCGATCATTTTCAAGTGATAACAACACTGTTGACCTTTGCTATACATTGAGTACCACACACCCACATACACTCAAATACTGACGATAAACACAGAGTATGTTTCTGTCATCAGTGACTAGGTGATATTACTTCATCTGAGTAAAGCAGCATCCACACAGCAGCAGCACTACAGTGTGTGCTACGTCCACATCTGGTGATCTCTCAGTGGTGATACATACGCATGGGATTTATTACAGGACTGCATTTTTTATTATAGTGACAGCGGCGCTGCTGCTCGAGGTGTGTGGGCTCCGAGTGTTTCCCAGCCACACCTTTACTTTACCAGCGTTGACAAGTCAAAATATCTGAGTGATAATGTTTGAAAATAGAAACAGCCATGACAGACTGTATCGTGTCACCCTGTGACTGTAAGGACACACAGCACTAGCACTGACTGGGAGTCTCCGGCTCCCTAATGAATGTATGTCCATGACAGGATGCGTCTGGTCTTCAGCCGGGTTCTTTAGCCTCTATTCCAGCCTAGCCTAACTATCCCAACTGTGCTTACCGACTCCTGCTGCGGCGAAGCAATGAAATCCCCATGTACCCTCAGTAAATGACAATTTCCCACAATGCAAGGCTTCAAATTCAAATGTAACTCGATAACTCTATGCTACGTGTTTTGAGGGAAACAAATCCAAAATGAGGGAATTCTTTTTTTTTTTAGACTTGCTGTTATTGTGATATTCATGTTAGGATGCTAATGTTATTTAGCCTGTAAACCAGAGTAATGCACCGAACCACAGTAGGATGCTGTTTTCTTAGCCTGTTAACCGCGGTGTAGTAGTGAACTGCACAGTTACATCCATTATTCAGAGGCTGAGATGGCAATTATGGCTCAGAGCAACAACTGGCATTAATATTTAATATAAAGGGCTAACACAGTCCTGAAGAGAGAGACAGGAAGTAACAGGGAGCAGAGTTGGAGAGGGCGTAGCGGAGCAGCGAGAGCGTGTAGGGAGGCACACAGAGAATGTGTGAAGAAGAAACAAATGGCAGTGAGACTGAGGAAAGAGGATTGTGGGAGTTTTGTTTATGCCGCTCTCCTGTCATTTAAACAGTAACAATGCAAAAAGGGCAAAGGTGGCATTCGGGGGAATTCCAGCGTTGTCTGTCTGAGAGTCTCGGAATGAAGGTCTGTGTCCATTTCATTCCCTACAGACTCACTTGTGAGCCAAGAATAACGTCGCTGCCTTGACAAACTGAACAACCGATGAGTGCTTTCCCTGCATTCCTCATATTTCTCCTGCCTGCCAAGATTCAGAGATTTTTGACAGAATGATGATTTTTCACTTTCTGTGCGTGTGTCAGAGAGAGAGAGAGAGAGAGAGGAAGCCTGGTTGCAAACAAGTTCAAATACAAAAGGAAATGTTTGAATATAATTTAAGGCTGTGAGTTAAACATGCTTTTCCTTCCTCCTAATCTGTCGTTTCAAGTTGCTAATTTGGTTAATATGTGTGTTTTGAGTTTTCCTCGTCGCCTGTTGATTGTTAAGTGATCATCTTCCTGTTTCCTGTTTACACTGAGCGCTTGTTATTGTTTTATGCGATGACATCAGAGATAGCATTCCTGAGCCCTGCCCCCCCCCCCCCACCCCCCCACCTCTCTGAGGAGTCTGCAGTAAGAAAAACAAGGATAGGAAATACAGTCACGCCCTCTACGGCGGGTGTTATCGCAGTAATAACGTGATAATGCATTGCTTCCCGTTTCAGGCAATCTTTTCTCTCTCTCGTTTTCCCTTGGATGGTCTCGATCAAGAAGCATTTCTGCAGAGATAAGAGCTGATGCTAGACCAGGGGTCGGCAAACCTTTTCATGGCGCGTGCCAGTAAACTCAAGCCCAGTGCCAACACTTACTTCTTCGATAAAGTCATTTGTAAATGATCTGATGTCTTACCCTCCACACTTTCACAGCAAAGGGCGCGTATCGCCCAGTCTCCTCTTGAAATAAATCCACACTCCCTCGTCTAACTCTGTTGGAAAGAACGAGTGGAACTTTGTTTACTCGGCTTGCTAACAACGCTGCTGCTAAGCTAGCCGACTGTGCCCAGTCTGAGGCCCTGCCGACCCCTGGAGTAGACGCCAACACAGTTAAAAGTCAGAAAGACTGGACTTCCATGCTTCCGACACCAATCTAATCCATATTACTATTACATACATCCAGTTCAGCAACTTTACATGATATTGTTTGGTGTGAGATTTCTGCCTTTTTTAAGTAGAGGGGTCTTCTGTTATTAATTGATTACGAGTTACAACAGTTCGAAGTTACGACCGCACTGGGCTGTTGGTGTTTTTTTCTGTTTATGAAGTGTTTTCACGATACTGGAAAGTGAGCGCCGAGGAAATTGTCTCTTTCTACTCCTCATTTACAGAATCATGAGACAGCATAATATACTAAAGGGAATTTAACCCCATTCGGCTCAGAACCAATTGCGGTTGTAAGTCGACGACTACCTGTAATCAATTAGCTTTGATCGCTTCAGAGTTCTATCCCAGAGCTGAATAATAATGTCCATTTTCTTGACCGCTTTATTCGTAATCGGGAAAGCGGGTCATGCTGGAGCCTATCCCAGCAGTCCACGGGCGAGAGGCGGGGTACACCCTGGACAAGCCGCCAGTTCATCACAGGGTCACACACAGACAGACAATCATTCACACACAAACCCACACCTAAGAATAATTTAGCATAACCAATTCACCTGCATGTTAATGGAGGCGGGAGGAAGCCGGAGAACCCGGCGAGAGCCCACGCAGACACGGGGAGAACAAGAAAGGCCCCAAGTTGGATTTGAACCTGCAACCTTCTTTCTATGAGGCAACAGCGCTTAGCACTGGGTCACCGTGCTGCCCTGAAAAATAATATGACACACTGAGTTTGCTTGTTAAAAAAAGCAAAGATCTAAAAGAAGAGCATCTTATACTCCGTTTGCCAATGATGCTTCAAAAATGATAAACTTGGTAGCAATCTGGGTGGCACGGTGGCGTAGTGGGCGGCACTGTATTTCACAGCAAGAAGATTCCGGGTTCAATTCCTATCTGTGCGGAGTTGGCATGTTCTCCCTGCGTTCCCATTTTCCATTGCATTGTTTGACCTTCCTTGATAACCTCCGTGTAAAATCGGAGTAGGATTAACTCCTGCTGTTTTATGGGCGCCGGAAACTTCGTTTTAGTAGCTTCAGGAGCCAAAATCATGCTGTCATTCACAAAATAATAGACGTGTAAATAGAGGAGGAAGCAGGAACGTAAGAGTGGGGAGAATGAGAGCCCTAGACGTAAGGAGAAAGTGAGCGTAAAGGAGGGAGAGTGGTTGGAGTGGCTGGGAGCGAACTGGAGTGTAAAAGAAAGAAGAAAAAAAGGCATCGTGGGAGGGAGCCCGGGAGGGAGGGAGGGAGGGGAGGAAATGCATGGGAGAGGGAAAAAGAGTTATGCGAGGGAAGAAGACTTAAGAGAATTGAGCGGAGCCGAGCGGAGCAGAGTTATTTTACATAATGATGGTTGATATGCACAGAGGTAATTGATAGCCGAGCTGCAGCCCCAAAAAACACCCAGCTAGCTGTCAATCACGCCGCATCTCCCTGGAGATATGCTAATGATGATGATGACGATGAAGAGGACTTAGTTTCTTATTGCTATCATGACTATTAATGCTGTCATTGTTGTCATCTCTGCATATGTAAATGACATAGAGGGCCGGGGTGGCGGTCGCCTGCCTGTGTGATGTCTGTGAGAGGGCTTGTTCCGTCTGCCAAGGGCTGAGATCAAATGTTAAGAACCGGGACACTCCACTTCTGGCGTGGACCTGTCCATACCGCACAGTACAGGTGTCTGATAAGATATTATGTGGCTTTATTTTTGTATTACATGTCATGCACAGGGACTGAAAAAAATGACACAACCATGCTGATTTTAACCGTGTCCAACCAAGTGCGCTATGAGACAATGTGTATCCAGGAGCACGCTCATACACACCGAGACAGGACTGTATCAGGAGCATGATTTTTGACATGAGCAAGACAGTGCAAACAAAAAAGGAGAAACCAGGAGGGAATAAAAGTAAAATTAGAAGTTTTAATAAACCAGAAAAAAGTTATCAATTGTTTTTGCACATCTATACGGGGGATCGTTTAGATTAAACCGAGTGGTGTGAAATGCAGAACTTTTTTAAAATGCAGAGAAAAAACAAACTGTTTCATCATCCTTTATCGTCAAAAACATGATGTAAACAGGGCCCAATGCACATTATGGTGAATTCCACAAACAGACGGTGCTTATTCAATATTCATATTCCACTGAAACCAGAACTATTGCGACAGCTGTTGCTCTCTTGGCCAATGCTGAACAAAGAGTCTCGTCTGTCACATCCACTGCTGGAGAGTCTCCTCCCATCACATCTGCTTTAAATGATGCTTCCATGTTCTGAATTCTCGCAAACTCACTTGTAGAGTGCGGCGTCACTAGCACTGACAGGAAAGAAATAAGATCCATGGTTTCAATAATAAGAATCATTCTTTTAAAGCAGATCTGAAAATCTCCAACATTTCAAGTTTCAAAGAATTTCTCAGAAAAAAACTTTTATTCCTCATGATGCTCATAAATTTCACTGGAATTTGTAGTACAGTATTCCTGAATCAACAGGGATGCTGCCAAACAGCATTCACAGCAGACAAAACGGCCCCTAATAAGATGGCAGCGCTGCGATGGCAGTTTGGGACAACGATATTAAATCACAACGTGATTGCCTTCAACGCAAATATTGTCAGCGATGTTATTCAACGGAGGCAGGGAGGAAGGAGGAGTCAGAAGGAGAGGGCGGAGACAAGGGGCTAGACAGACTACAAGGAAGAGAGGAGGTTACTGCCGTGTACATTTTAAAGGCTGAATGCAAACTGTTGAATTATAGATGAGAGCGATTGATTCAAGAGGGGGGGCGGGGGGGGGGGGGTAGAAGAGGTGGACCCGGAGACAGGCAGGAGAGAGAGGGGGGGGGGGGCGGGGGCACTTATTGGTGTATTTTTGCAGTAACAGCTCTGAAATACTTCTGGTAGTCAGCACACTGACCTGAACGTGTCTGGCCATCAGACAGTACTTCCTATTCGTATGTCTTAAGTGTTGTTATTTCAAAGGCAAGTGATAGCGAACTACTGATGGTACTGATAGCCAGCTTCTACTAACTAGCTGAGTAAACTAAATCAGTCTCTCTGTGTGTGTGTGTGTGCCATCCTTTGTCACTGGTCTTAGTAATAATTCATGGTGTGGGTTGGGTGGGGGTAGTTGATGAAGGAAGTGATATTGACAGGAAGCTCTTCTTCCCCTCTCCTCCTCTTTCCATCAGTCACTCACTTAAATACACATCTCTTGTTCCTGCACACACACACACACACACACACACAGACCTGTTGACCTGTAAATCACTGCCTCTAAAGACAGCCACTCAGTTGTAATGATGCTGATTGAGAGCAGTAGCGAAGCAGCTCTTCTCCTCTCTTTCTCCTCTCGTTGGCTAAAACGTCTGCATTGTTGCAGTTCAGAAGGATTTCTGTGACATAAATGCAGGGAGGAAGACAAGATGCTGGTGTTTGAACTGTGTAGATGTGTGATTAAATTTAGTCTTGTGTGCAGCAGGTTGTGTGTTCTTTAAAATGCAAAGATTAAATCACGTCAGAGATGAAACTGTTTCATAACTGCATAAAAGAGAAATATATGCAAAATAAGATAACTATAAGATGAAATGATGCTCACGTCATGGTAACAACAGCCTGTATCTGCATAGACCTGTGGTCCACTGGCAGTTTGTCCTATCGATGGCCGACTTTATTTCTGTTTTATTTGAAGTGTCTAATGAAATAAGGTTGAACACAGCGGCCTGGTCTATCAGGCGCTTCATTTGTGTTTATTTTGTGTTGCGTGCTGCTTTGCAAGCCAAATCTACCCAACAGAGACATCTCGCCGGCTGTCGAACCATGACTGCTGCTATGCTTGAATGTTTTCAAACTGCTATTTTCAGGACATTTCGGTCTATTAAAACATCAAACACATTTTTGATTAATAACTTTGGAAATAAATAAAAAATTGAGAACACAAGATATATTAGGTGTGTTTTTTTCCTCGTCTTGAAATGTGATTGGTCCCATATATGACGCACTGTACATTCAGGATGTCATATCCATTTATTGTTGTGGAGGGGGGGGGGGGGGGGGGGGTCCACCTCACTCTCAGTTTTTGTACATGTCCTCTCTCAGCAGTTTTATGCTTTAGAAACATAGACCAAAATAAACTTCCTTTCAGTCCATGTCAATAAAGGGAATGATATAATGTTGTTTTTGCTAAATTTCCACCAAACTGAAAAAAATGGAGAAGGATATAGCAGTGTAAACTGCCTTACTTTTGGACGATAGCGACCTAAAGGTTAGACTGTGATCTAAATGGGAAAAGGCAATTAGTCAGAGGGAAGGAAAAAGAAATGAGGTGAGAAGAGACACAGGACAGCAGGAAAAAGAGAAAGGAAAATGAGAAAAGGGAGGAGATGTGCAGGGCAGGTTGGAGGACTTAACTCCCACTATGATTGTCAAACAAATTAAACACTGTCGAGGTTCCTCGCCGATGTGAGCACTCACACCTAAACACACACAAACTCCCTGCATGGCATGAACGGGGCTTGTCCGCTCCAAAAAAGGAAATATGCATACATCACCATAACTAATGTAGGAACCACTCCATTTAATATGCTAATTCCCTGAAATATTACTGAGCACCGTCTGTTGTAACTGAATAAATTTGAATTGCAATTAGAATAATCCTTTATAATTAATGAAAACTGTCAATTTTGGTTCAGAAGTAATTTGATTAACGGGTTGATGGGGCACCAATTAAGTGGAGGATGAGGAGGTCTGAGAGAGCGGGGATGAAGAGGGAAGAGGAGAAGCAAGAGGAAAAAGCCCTTCAGATAAGCTGTTCTTTTTCATGAGTAATGAGAGATCAATCTGAAACGGTGGGATGTCCCTTTATAGGCTGTTCTTACCTTTGTGGAGATCACAAAGGGAGAAAAAGAGGAGAGCAGTGATGACCAGAGAGCAAACTCAGACTAATAAAATACTATATATTAGTTATTATTGCTGTTAACAACTTCAAAGATAACCCAACACCTAATTTAAAAATGCAATATGGTAATTCCATTGGCTGGCTAATAGGAAGCCCCTCCCACCACTAATTATCAGTCATGTTGCTGTTATTAGCTAATTACAAGACCGGACTCACGGCCGCCTTATTAAAGCTATTAAACTTCCTCCCTATGTGTGTGTGTGTGCGAAGGAGAGGGTGTAAATGAAGGCATTTCAGGAGTTAATGCTTCAATGACAGAATATAACATCATGTTGCACCATGTGATTCACCCCCACCCTGACCGTACAGAAGCAGGCGCTCCTTCTGCTCCAAATCAATAGCCAAGGTCGTTATGAGCAGCTGAATCGCATGTTTCACTAAAGTTGCTGCGTGTTGATAATATTTCAACAGAGTTGCAGGAAAAAGCTTCTAATTTAGCTCGTTTAGTCAGCACTGTCATCCATCATGGTAAAAACACAAAAGACTCCCCGACTCGCCGCCGTTGTCCTCTTCTCTCCTCATCATCTCATTTCTCCCCTCCGGAGCACCTCCTCCCCTAACTGTTTATTCATTTTCTCCTCCCCCCTCCACTCCTCACCTCATCCTCCTCTCCTCTCATCCTCCCCAACAGGGTACAGTTCTTCCTCTCCTCTCATTAGACGAACAGGCTTTTCTTAATTTGCTCTCTTGAATAGTTTGAATATTCATGACATTGTTTTGTTTTGAATATTCAAAAGCCAATTAACATTTTATGTGTGAATAATTAATTCTTATTATTTTCTCTTTTCTTTTCTTTTTTTTTTTTACATTTTTAATAATTAAAATCTATAAATCTGAACACAAAGCCACTGATTTATTTATTTATTTATTTTTACTTAAAATTCATGTGTATGCAGTCGTGTGTGTGTTTGTGTGTGTGTGTGTCACGCTGTCAGACTCTTTAACAACAGCTCAGGAACTCTCTCTTTCATCTATCAATAGTCTATCCTCCTGTCACCAAACCAAAGTCTGTGTGTGTGTGTGTGTGTGTGTGTGTGTTCACACTCATGAATAAAGAATTGTTAAAGAGAGATGAAGAGAAAGAAGGAGACAAGTTCTGCTGTCCTGTTCAAAAATACCTGATCTGGCACACTGCTTAACATGCAGGAACACACACACACACACAGCTTATGTATCAGTAAATTGTATCACTGGCATATTAGAAATCAATTTGATCAATGAGTGTGTGAAAGCCAAGTGTGAATTATGATAAGTCGACTATAGATGAGAGATGGATAAGACAGACAGACAGACGGACAGACAGCTTGTGAATATATTTGCCTTCTTGACAGGCATCATTCCTTTTAATCAGTGTCATTGCTGTGATCAAAGATCTTCTCTAGTAGTCTTCTCCACACACAGACACAAGAGACAGAGTACAGTGGGAGACTCCTCACTGTGTGTGTATGAGAGAGAGAGAGAGAGAGAGAGAGAGAGAGAGAGAGACGGCACAACAGCAACGCCTTCATGTCGACATGCTGTCACATAAGTGAGGTCTTGCAACACAGTCAGACTTTTACCACCTTCTCTATACTGTCTATTTCATTCTTTCTCTCCCTCTCTCTCTCTCTCTCTCTCTCTCTCTCAGACACACACACACATACGCACACGCACGCGCACGCGCACGCACACGCCACGCTGACATCTGTCAAACACTCACCTCCCAATTGGTGTGTAGGTAATTAACAAGACAAAACAACTCACAACAACTCCCAGATCAAGAACACCGAAGGAGAAGTACAAGGAAGACACACGACAAAAGCACCAAACGGATACGAGAAGAAAGGAGACGCTCCGACTACAAAACAAGCCAGAACTCCTAAACAAGGAGCTCCGCTCAAGAGGAGCACAGAGGAGCGGAAAATGATGAAAATAGAAACAAATCTGCACTCTTCCACTCATCTCTCCTGTCCTCTGCATCTCCTCCATCTACAATAACAGGCAGGTTTTTAGAAGAATGCCACCGTTATCTGTCATCCACCATTTAAAAGTGCTACATCATCACCTGCAAGCCATATTTATTGTAACTAGCACCACTGAGGAGGTTATATTTCTGCTCTGGTTGGTTTGTGTTTCTGACCCCTCTGTCTGTTTATCAGCTGGGATGCACTGAATGATTTGCCGGGCTGTCATTAAACATGGTGCAATGTGGTCCGAGCAAGAACCCAGGAAGAACCCATGCAGGAAGAACCCAGTCGACCCGAGGAGTAGCGCAAATACGGAAATGATTTTTCAGTCTCACTACGTATAGGATTTGGGGTTTTGGATTGGCCATGGCAGATGTAAATAAATAAATTGTGTTAGTGACAACAAAGAGGCTAATTAGAGCAGCTAATTATTATCACATGATTGACTCACAGCTGCACACACACACACACACACACACACCTGCAGATCTTATAACGTCCAGGACTCAGATAAAAAGAGGACACAGACAGCAACACTCCACACACTGTTATTGGCTGGGGGCTACAATCTCGCTACATAAGAGATGTGCAGAAACGTCCTCAGCACACGTAAAGCAGGAGGGAGGGGAGAAAGAGAACAAAAGAAAGAGAAAGAAAACAAATGAAGTACAGGAGGGTCCCTTAAAGGAACTGCTTGGACCAAAAATAATCCCTAAACCTAAAAGTTATTTATCTAAATCACACACATCAGATAACATATGCTTCTTCTGCATAAACTGGGTCTTGAACCCTGAACCTTCCTTCTTTCTTTCTTTCTTTCTCAATCAATTAAACAAAGAAAACAATTCATACTTTAATAACACATGACTATTTAATTAAAGCCTTTGTTCAATTAATCCCCACTCGTTTGTTCTTTGTCATGGGTGGATATCGTCACGAGGAAAAATAAGTACAACTGTAAAACGTGTGTGCGTGTGTGTGCGCGCGCTTATCAAAATTTGAACATACAATAATTCTAAAAATGATTGCATATATGCAACTTAATTTTATGCCATCCCCCCAGTGCAGAAGACTGGCAGAGCAGAAACCACTAATTAGTTCCCACTCAGACAAACCAAGATTGTACAGGCGGTGCACACATGCTTTTTAATCCTCCTTTGTTTAATCTGCCCGTTGTTTCCTATTTGTTCGCCTCATTATGTGATCAAAGCCATTAACATGTTTATGAAGAGGCACTTTCATGTCGCAGTAGAACACAACTCACAGAGAGTCACGGGGCGATGAAATATGAGTAGAGAGAGAGAGAGAAAGTGTGAGTTTGTGCACATATTATTGTTTCTGTTGGTTTCTGTGCGAACGTGAGTGTGAATAAAATACCCGGAGAAACACTTAACTAACAAATAGTGTGAGGACGACGGGGAGGGAATTTGAATCTTTTTTTTTTTGCCCCCGCCCCCCACACACACATGCACACACACACATACATCCAGAGATTCTAACTTAAATAATTCAGCGTACACAAACATACACTGGAGGCAAGGTGAGGGCAAAAGCACAGTTAAGCTAACAGACGTGCTGAGTGGCTGCAGTGCCAGCAGCCAATCAGTGGCCAGAGCAAGAGACATGACCCCGGGTGACCCCCAAACTCTAATGATTTATAAACATGAATGAGATGTGTGTGTTTTATTGTGTGTGCTCATGTGTGTGTGTGTGTCACGGAAACCCTGAAGCTATTTAAATGTGGAGATGAATTCTTATTTATTCACATGAAAAAAGACTGAATGTGAAGACCCCAAGGGTGAGGTTCAAAACAATACAGAGCACGAAGAAGAGAGGATGGGAGGAAGGGAGGACGGGTGGGAAGGAGAGATGAACATAGAGACACAAAACAGAGAAAAGCAAAGAGTGGAAAAGAAGGAAGGAGGAGAAAACAGTGATGGAGGTGCAAGAAGAAGGAAGATTAAAGAGGTAGAGCAGCACTCTGATCACGTAGGGAGAGGAGGTTAGAGGGGCGTAAAAGACCATATTTTATGATCCTGAGGATAACACACACACACACACACACACATATATATATATATATATTCCCCCTGCCCCCACATCTGTATGTGTGTGTCTTCATGCAATATTTAATAGGCAGTATGTGTGGTTATAAAGAGTGGTGGGGTCGAGATGCAGTGAATTATATATAACTATTGATTCACACACACACACACACACACACACAAGCACCAACACAACGCACATACAGACACTTTATTAGATTAAGGCTCACTTCTAAAACCCAGACAATAGTAGCAGATAAGAGGTGGAAGAAATGGTCCAAAATGACACCGATCTGAGGAGCGTAGCAGATGTACAGTAGAGCGGCTGCTTGTTTTAAATGTCACAAAATCACTAAGGCCAATTTACGAGGATGTGAACCGCTATTTGCAGGAAAGCAGATGTTCAGTTCCGCATCATGACACTGAATTTAATGCATCAAGGCAAGTTGAACGTTGTTGCTCACAGCGACGAGCCTGCAGAGCGTTTCCGTAACAGCACAAACCCCTTTAGCCTCGTGTAGCTCGCTGTCCAAGGCTCACGCCTAGCACAGCAGGAGGCTGCTTCCAGTGTAAATATGCCTTATAAGACCACCATAAGCATTTCTCAGCACCAAAGGGTTAGCGGGATAAAGACCGTGATAGGCTGGTCAAAGGAGTCATGCGGCGATCAGCTCAAAATACAGACTTGTGTATCCAGGAGAAGCTAAAAGCAGAGGAAAAGCACAAATGTTGCTCTCAGTGCTGAAAAACGTCTGCTGAACTGGGCTTCTAATCTCGTTGCTCAATCATTGCATCCAGGTCGCAGCACACACTATGTGATGTCACCACAGTGGCATTGCTTTACTCTGGTTTGCTGCTTGCCACATTAAACAGGGCCACCGAAACCACAGACCCTAGAAAGTGACTCCTGGCAGACGATTTCCCAAACGGTAGATCTGAACCTATTTTTATTTTTTCCTCTGAAACCTCATGTCTCTACTGCTTCGCTAACAAATATGTATTTTAATCTTCTGAATCCAGACTAGATTCTAATTAGAATTAGTAGTTTCTAGAAAAGTACAGTTGTTCTCCTTTTGTCCTCCACCTTCTACGAGAGTGATGGAGGCGTGGGTACACAAAGTGTCCAAGTACAGCATCAAGTTACAATGATACGGCCACTCCTGCCCCCATTTCCCCTCTTTCATACACTGTCTTCATCCTCATCCACCTCCCCTCTCTCTCTCTCTCTCTCTCTCTCGCTCTCCCTGCTCTGGCATTTGAACGCATCTATAGTCATGCTAATGGTCCTCAGGATTCAAAATTATTTCCTCTTTGTCCCACTCTGTCACTCAGCACTGATAGAGGAGTGGTATCTCTCTCTCCTCCTCCTCTTCTTCGCCTGACACAGTGACAGAATGTGATTCTGTCGAGTCCTGTCCGTCTGTCTTTCCATCGCCCTCATTCTGTGTGTCAGATTAAGGAAGGTGCTGACAGGGCATGTAGGGAGGAGAAGCAGGAAATAGAATAGCATGCATTTTTACATTATGAGTGCTTCCAACCTTTCTATTCTTGCTGGTTGACCTTTCCATAAGTAGGTGATATAGAGGAGAATGTCCTTTACTATAAGGGATGGATGTTAAGTCACGCTCCACTATGCCCCTAAGAGAGAGGAGGGCACCCAGGGTCACCCCGACACAGGGCGGGATGAGAGAGGAGGAGGCTGGGGTGCGTGTGTGTGTGCAAGGGGATGGCCGGGAGGGGAACAACATTGGTCTTCCATTGCAGGTCATTGTGGAGAAAACATAAAACATAATCATCCATTAAAATGCAGCTTCACACCCTCCATCACATCCAGGATGGAGCTGCTGCCATAAATGTCGTGTGTGTGTGTGCGTGTGCGTGTGCGTGTGTCTATATGGACACACCTACGACTGTGCATCACTCTGCTAAGATATACGTCTGAAAAGCCTAGAGAGACACAGAAGATGGGTTCCTGGAGGTTCGCGGTAGGTCAATGTATATATATTTATTCAAGAACACGTGTGCGTGTCTGTGTGTGTGTGTGTGTGTAGGTGTGTGTGTGTGTGTGTCTATAAATGGTATAAATGAACTCAGTGTCTCCAGCACACTGTTTGATACAATCAAAATTATATTTAATCAGCACAGGTTAGTGAGCAAAACAATTGATGTGATGTAGGATGGGATGAACTGGCGGCTTGTCCAGGGTGTACCCTGTACCCCGCCTCTCGCCGTAGACTGCTGGGATAGGCTCCAGCACAACCCGGTAACGGACAAAGCGGTTACAAAAAAGGATAAATGATCTGATCATCAGTCTCAGTCACCTAAGCAGGCAGCTGAAGTCAAAATCAAAACCGCCAGCTTTCGCAAATAACCCAGTAAACCCCGAATCAGTCCGGCAATCCTGAAGAGGTGGATGAATTAGACTTTCCTCAACCCCCAGAGATGAGCACAGTGAGATGCACACCATCTTTTAAACCGAGCGTCTAAACAACACTGTCAGTTTGGCACAAGAAACCTTTTAACGCCAATCAGCGAGGCCCAGTCAGCATTTCAAACTCGCAGGCGTAATGGTGTCACAACAGCGCATCGGCACTCGGAGACGTAGCCATACGCGTGAACACATGCGCTACATTACTCTTAGCGTGACACCCTCGGAGTGCAAACCTCCACTGACGGAGGGCGAGCAGGCTTCAGATGGCTCTGTGCGTAACCAGCTCCAGCCCAGCGGAGCAGAATGGCTGGCAGCTCGCGTCCACGTGCCTCATCGAAAAACTATTCGCCCTCCACTTAGCCAAGAACACAAACCAAACAATAGACAGCCCGTTAACAAAGTCCCATTATCCGGCGCATGATGAGAGGGGGGGGGGGGGGGGGAGAGACCAAGACAGAGCAAGCAGCGAGCAGAAGAGAATAAAGACACAGAGATGAGAGGGAGGATTGCAGGGAGACCAAACAGTTATTTAAACCAGGCGGCCATGAAAACATCACAATAAATAACTCGGCTGTTTAGTCTCCACCTCAGACGCTGGGAGAGCGACAGAGCGCAGCACGCGCCAGAGAGGGATGGAGGTGAGAAAGGTGAGAATGAGAGGGATCTGGAAGGGATGGAGAGAGAAGGAGGGAGGGCTGCAAGAGGAGAGAAAACACATTACAAGATCGCTCTGTGTTGTTAGACTCAAAAGGATCATCCCCGTGACTAATGAAAGGAACGGCTTCAAAGTCAAGTACCAGGACGTATGCTGCTGCACACACACACACACGCACACACACGCACACACACACACACACGCTTAGCCTGTAGAAAGCAGTCACTTTACCTAACATTCACATTACTGAAAAGATTTTCTCCTCGTCTCTGTACACGTTCAACCCAGACTCCCTCATGGACGCATTTTCACTGATGAACGCTGCAAAAAAATAAAAGAAATGTGCACGTCTGACTTGTGTGAATGCACACGATGCATTCACCGAGGCCGATGCTCCGATTGAAGTTTGTTTTGGCTTTAAGGAAGTGAAAAGTCTTCTTTTTTTTTGGGTGCTGTTAAATCTCCTCTCCTCCTTATGCCGCTCAGTTAAAACAACATTTCCAATCGGTCACGTGTGTCAGCATTCAACCATCTCTCTCAGCACCACCTTCTAACACCTTTTTCAGTAACACATGTCAAGACACACACACACACGGACAGATGCACTGAAGCCCTTTCACGGTCCTCAGCAGAAAGAATGGCTGGCGCGGCGGTCGCGCAGCCGCCTGCATGGAGCTCCGCCTCCACCGGCCGAGGCTGTTGATGAGAGGAAAATAGTGCTAATGCAGCAAGGAAGCAGTTCTTTCCCAATTAAGCCAATAAAACAATGCCCCCCCTCCTTCCTGTAACTGCCTAATAAGCCATAAACACAGCTGAACATTTATAATTCTGGCTAGTCCATAAAAAAAGCACTTCCCCATGTGTGCGGGAGTGAGGTGAGACAAGAAGGTGAAAGTGCTGGCGAGCGCAGTGGCGGCCAGGCTGAGAAAAACCGCTTCTCTCTTTACTAAAAGAAATATTTAGTACCTTGCTGAATTAATGGGAGGAGAAAGGAGGAGGGCTATGAGCTGTCTGGATAGACCAAAGAAAATGCCTCAATCTGCCCCCCCCCCCCCCTCTCTCCTCCGCCTCCTCCTCTTCATCCTCCTGTGTTGAGGAGAAGCTGAGGATGCTGAACTCCCTGTGGAGATACGATGAACACCTTTACACACACACACACACACACACACACGTTTCTAGAGGAGTAAAATGGATATCAGTATGGAAATGTTTGGAGGAGCAGGGATAAGGACAGATAGAGAAAGACCAAAACTGAGGAGGTGAGAGGAAGAAAATGAGTAAAGGAGGGTGTGGAGAGACTTTGTGAGATAAATGCAGGAAAAAGGAGCGAGTTATAGCACAAGAACATAGAATAGGAATGGGGGGGGGGGGGGGTTTGACAATGTAAGTGGCTGCAACATGGAGATGACGAAGGAGTTAGTAAGGATGACAGGGAGGGAGCAGGAGAAGGGTGCAGCTTCCTGGATCGAGTGTGTCGCGGCCTCCCCTTCTAGGCCACCTCGGCCTTTCCTCGCCGAATAGAGCGAAGTCGTAAACGCAGCGTGGGATGGTCGTAAAGCTGTTCCTAAAATCACATTTACAGTTTACTGACTGAGTGCAGTAGCTCTGGCCTGGAGGGAGGGAGAAACTTGGAAAGATGAAACAAAGACAATTTGGCAGATTCCGTAACATTAGCGTCAGTTAAATACTGCTGAGGTAGACGTTTTGTGAACTACGCCCGCCTGAGGACTTTCCATGCGAGGCGTCCTTTCGCTCCTTTCTGAAAATGTGATGCAGAATATATTTGTGAACTCAATTACTGCATGTTTCAGATTCCCCATGCTGATCAAACGTCCATGTTTGTTCCACACACAGAGGTCTTTTTTTTTAAAGCGTATATATCTTTGATATTTTAGATGCAATTATCTGATTTTGACAAAACTCAATGATTTATCTTGCGACTTGATGTTTTTCGTTTTTTCTACTTTTGAGCTTTTCTAAATTTCTAAATAAGTAACCCTTGAGGGATGATATATCGAGTTCCACATTAGCATTTTAGATTGTATTTAAAAAGACATCCAGATTTATTCATGTTTCCGTTTCCTTCTGTCTCATGAAAACTCAACGTCTTGCCTGAATACATGCTGGTGATTGATTCCCTTTTGTCCCGCAGCCCCACACGCTGAGAACACACTGCATTATGCATGTGCATTATGGCTGCACGTGTTTCACTTTGGCGTGAGCCTTCCATTTACATCCTGTCTTGTGTCCCGTCACAGTTTGTCTTTGGGCATCGATGACATTTTACTTGATCGCAGGCGGAGATCACAACTTTTTTTCTGTTCGGCATCTTGAAGGACTTGAAAGGTCAAAGGAACCAATGTCTTCATGGCCTGTACTGTACTAATTCACACACACACACACACACACACACACACCGAGGTGGACTGTGGTGGAATGTAGAATGTAGAGTGCGTGAGTGTATGTGTTTGTCTTTCCTGCTATTGTCAGACTGAGATTGATGTCGCCTCTCTTTACTGACAGATGATTGTAGGAGCTTCCTGAACTAATTATAAAGAGCAACAACAGCAACTCATAAATTGTCTGCCAGGCTGTCTGTCTGTCTGTCTCTACTTTACCTGCCTGCCCATAGCCTAGTCTGTCTCTCTCTTCAGTGATCCCTCACATAGCTGTTGTTTTTTTCCACTCAATCATTGAAATCCATCACTACCTGTTCACCAGAACACAACTCACAATCACTATAATATAAGATATAATATGTCTGAGTTGTAAGAGTTTGGTTGTGATTTTCCAGACAGAGGTTGTCCAGCACACAAAGAAAAGAGAGGCAGAGAAAGGCGAAAGGCCAGACAGTGAAGAGGTTCTAAATAAACTTGGCTTCTATTGTCTGAGAGTCTTGGTCAGGAAATGTCTTGTTTGCATTTACACGTACAGAATAAACACAGACAAGTGTGAGATGTAAATCAACACTGGTGAGAGCATCAACGACTCGACTCCTACTACGACTCGCCTCTAATGAAATGGTACTCGCGGATTGGCCGTGTTCCAGACAGGAAGTGGCAGCAATCCCCTTCCTGTTCAAATGGAGATCTCATCTGTGGGGAAGGCTGCCCAGGGTGTTACCACACACAAAGACATACATACACACAAATATATGGAAAAATAAACACACACACACACACACACACACACACACACACACACTGCAGACCACCACCCAGTCTATTTTAGTTTGTCATGTATTGTCATCCAAGCCTACAGACAAAAACGCTTTGTTCTCAGTCCTGCTCTGCTTATAGAGGCCTCTCTCTTTCTCTCTCTCTCTCTCTCTCTCTCTCTCTCTCTCTCTCTGTATCTCTCTGCCATTCTCACTGTGTACTATCAAACTCAACTGTGTACATCACTACACTTTTACCGGTTTCCACCTAAGAGATTCTGAGATTCAAGTTTTCCATCACAGAAAAAGGATGAATTTAGGAAACATTGATTTATTAGATGGGAACAACTTGTACAGTGTTCCAAACATGTGCGTTACCAGAATTGATTCCTGCAATTGCAACTAGAAGTGTATAATTAATACATTATATAATATTAGAATAAACAGTTTTTAGAAGTACATAATTAGAATTAGAACTTAAAGGATTTTTCAAACATGTTTGATTTCCTGAAAAACATTTGACGTAAGCACCTCATTCCCCATTTTTTTGGAAAGATCTTAATAACATCCGCAACCCGGATCTGATCCGGATGAAATTCAGTGGTGCAATAGAGGCCCCCACCCTACTGTGTCAAATCCAATAAACATTGGTCAATAATCAATTGAGATATTGAGGACCATATTTTGAAGCTCCATTGACTGCAATCTTAAATAAAAATGTAAACTGATCCAGAATACAGGATTTCTTCTGGATCATCATCAAAATGTAATCATCTGTTCCAACATTTCCTGAAAAAAACAAAACAAAACTGAAAACCATAAACTCCTTGGCGACAGTAAATATCTGGCATTAGTGTGTAATTTAATTTGTCATATATAAACTATACATTACCAGCATTACGCTGCCCCATCTGTCTTGTGTGAACCTGGAAGCAGCTATTTGTTTTGGTCTATTTGTGATTTTAATCTGGTTTTAAACGCTTAAAAAAACAATCATTTGTTCCCTGTTGTTAATGAAATGTCGTATCGGAACTCAAACACTGTGTCAACAACCTCAGTATTCCACATCGGCAACAATTAACATAAAAGAAAATGGATGAAGAAAATCAATTATGTGGAACTCGTGTAATTGCTCGGCCGAAAATAAAGCAATTTAGGTGGTAAATAAAGTCACAACAGTGTCTGAGATTTAACCTCAACCCTTAACTGTGTTACATAATGGCAGCAAACCTGACAGATAAAACACAGGCTGTTGGTGCCGCCCCCTCCAGTGTTTGACTAGACAGCAGTATCCAAACACAGGGACTCCTCACTACACTGAATATACTAATGAAAGGACTAATTAGAGGCTGGCACAGAGTGCAGCCAGATGGTAGAGCGAGAGAGGTGAGGAAGGAGCGCATGGGGAGGGACTGATAAAATATGTATTACCGTTCAGGTGTGCGAGTTAGCTTGTGTACACAAACTCATTTGTGTCAATAATTACCATTCGACCCATCGCAGAGAAAAGGGAAGCCCAAAACATTACACACTGATTCCACTCGCATTCCTCAGGTGAGGCTCAACCCTCGGCTCATGTCTGGGAGTCTCTGGGCAAGATACCGAACCGCAAAGTGCTCCCGGCGGCCGTTTCATTGGAGTGTGAGTGCGATGCTTGCCACAGCCTGACAGGTGTGGGTGGAGGGGTGACCTCTGGCCTCTGAGTGCACACACGGCAGCTTTCCCTTGTTCTCTGCCTGCGCTGATTTGTCGAGCTCACCTTGATAGCAGTATGTTTTTTATTTTTTTATTTTTACATAAAGCAAGACTCCGTTTTGGATTTCTGATTCTGTTTCTCTGTAGACCATGAGCAGCTGTCATCGATGAGAGGGATAAAGCGAGGAGAGGTCCTTTGGTTCGTGGATTGTGGGATTTGTAGTTCTCTTGAACTGATGAAAAAAATGAAACGTGGCAGTTGCAGTTCCAACATAGGTGGATTTACTGCCTAAATACGGACAATGTTGATGTAATTCTAATCTTTTGGGAACATTATATTATTAAAGGTTTCTTTGAGTCACTGCTTTGCCCTGTGAGCAGGTCGGCCTGAATGTGTAAGGAAAACATTGGGACATGTGATCAGCAGACCACAAATGTGTTACACAAACAGAAGTCCCTGTTTAACTTACTATTTATTTGTCATATTTCAATTGATATAATGGGCACCACTGAATAAATACAAATGTGTGGTTAGCTTGAGTGCATATTAACAAATTCAGATCCAACAAAGTCACCTTTTCATCAAATGAACAAATAACAGTGAAACTCCAACTCCACTCCGCTTTCAGCTTCTTTATCTTTAACTTAAGCACCTTTTCCTCAACCTGCCCAAGGCAGGACCATGTTTTCAAGCATTGCATTGTACAAAAATGACAGCGAATGAAGATAAATAAAATCTGTATTTTTATTAATAGTCTTGGAGATCAAGCCTCTCCTTCCTCCCCACCCTGGTTCTTTATGCAGTCCATCTTCTTCAACCCTCCCCTGACCAGCCTTGTCCCCCCCCCCCCCCCCCCCCCCCTCACAACGCCACTCTCGTTAGCCTTGTATAAATTTTCTACAACTAACCCAGTAATTTAAGCCATTAGCATCTCAGATATGCGGGTGGCACCTAAATCACGATATAGTGCTGCATGTAGCCCTGGCTGGTGAATTTACAACATCTCGTTACATATTCAGCCGGCATAAATCAAGCGCTCCCCTCTGACACGCGGCCTTATGGGGGGGGGGGGGGGGGGCACGGGCCGAGGTGGAGGGAACAGGCTCTGAGACGCGAGTTAGTTAATCATGTGGAAATAAGAAACATATCCTGGATTCACACACTGATATGGGGAAATGTGCTTGCGCTCCTCTGGTGTTATCTTAGCACAAGGTTTCCTGCAGCAGCTAGCACAGGACGTCTAGCCGTCTCAGCGGCTAGTGAGCGATAGCTGTAGTAGCAGGGTATTAAACAGTCTGAGTGATGGTGGCTGTCTGCGCAGCCAATTGAGCGTGTGACATCACGACACCTCAACACACATGCACAACAGTAATGGCTGCCTCGCCACGCAGCGTGCTCAGGCTATCTGTTAGCGCCCTGCAGCCGCCACGCACATAAACATGAAACAAACATTTAGAAGTTGAAGGGGACAAATGTGATGTTTAGCGGCAGCTACAACCAGCATTAGTTCAAAGTAATGTCTGCGTGTGTGTGTGTGTGTGTGTGTGTGTGTGTGTGCGTGTTTTGGGAAATCGCCACTAGGAAGTGAAAGTAGGGAAATCTTCAGGCATAGTTAGAAAGGTGAAAGGTCAGAAGTTCGGGTCCCTGGAGAAAGAAAACACTGCTGCACTGGAAGGACGAGACTCTGGGCATCATTATAAAACACACACACACACACAATGCCACGAATCATTATAACATGTATGTCCTATAATGAGGTGGTCACCTTCTAAACCTTCTAAAAACAAATCCCCTGATGCGTCCCTCTCAGCCAGCGTCCCATGAGACCCACTGACTCAATAATTAGATCAGGGGACACAGAGATGGAGACACAGACACACACAGCACATCTGAATGGACAATACGGTCCACAGTCCTATAAATGAATCACGCCACAGCATCTCAACTGGAATAACTGAAACTCTGGATGAGCGGCTAATAAACGGCGCCTGGAGGGAGAAAAAAACTCACCTAGAAATCATCAGTTTATAAAAACACATGAAAAATCTTTATCTGTGCACCGAAAGCTCGACGCATCTCTAAAGCGCTCAGTCCATGAGAAACGTCTTCTTGTTTAGACTCAGACTCGAATTGAGCAAGGAAAAATCCCCCCCCCCCCCCAAAAAAAACCTTTTAAAAGGAAAAACATGGAAGAAACCTCAGGAAGAGCCACAGAGGAGGGACCCGAACCCATGACAGACAGACAAACATGCAGTAGATGTCACTGACGGAGCAAAACAACTAAATTCACATTGTTCAAGCGGCTGTTTTGTCCTTTATGGGTGAGGAACCGAGAAATTCCTTGTCAAAGTCTGCAGGCTTTTTTTTATTCTTTTTTTTTAGAGTTGAGATAAAGCTTTATTCACTTCAAAGGAGACTTTTGTGAATACAGCAGTGTTTCATCCGAATGTCCCCGTTGTTCTGGGTGGCCGTGGTGTTGTGTCGAAAGGAGAGGAAGTTATTGAGGTTTGCAAATCACAAACAGCAACGGGGACATTGTCTCTGAGACGAGACGCTGCTTTTCACTATCGTGTAAAGAATCATTAGTAGCATTGCCTGCTTGGCAACTGTTCAGAGCCAAGAAACATCAGGAGCACAGCCCTGCTGAAAAGTTCTCATTTCTACTCTTTGACGATTGTTTGAGTAAATCAGACGTAAAGCGTTGACTGTGAGCTTTAAAAGGTGACGATAGATAGGGTTTGTCACTGCTGGACAAAGTCAGACTTCCTGTTTTCTTTATATTCAGTCATACTATTCAGCCAATCAGATGCCGGCGGTGGGCTTATATTTAACAGGTTAAATGAATGCATTAAAGTTTGGTATCAGTTTCTCACCTAATGCATTTCTGACTTTGACAACAAGAATGTCGAGGATGATATCAGCTAATTCTAAACATGCAGACAGACATGACTCCTCCTCCCTTTTCCACTAATCATTGGCCATCATCAAATTATACATGAGGAATATGAAAAAATACTTAAATTCTTTGTCCTGAAAAGCAATAAAAAAACACAAAACTGCCACCGCCAGAGCAGTTTCTCATGAAAGCGGTCATTACAAATCCTCCGTGCGGTTCTATTTATGCCGAAACCACAGGTCACGGAGAATCCACGGAGAAGAACATGCAGATTTACAGAAACTGTCTTTCATTTTAAATAAACACCCAGATGATAGCGCCGAGCTTGACACTTAAGCTGGCTAACACCTACTCATCCTGACCTAAGTTCAAGTGTTTCTATCTCAGAGCAAAGAAAGATACAGAGAGAGAGAGAGAGAGAGAGAGAAAGAATGGCAGGAAGAGGGAGAGAGCAGCGTTTAACCTCCGAGGGTCAGACCAAATATTCAGTTGAAATTTTTCATGTTCAATAAATCCAAGAAATGCATGCACCCACACAGTCACAAACACATGGAAAAACCCAAACACACACACACACACACACACACATGAAGACGACGTGGAGGAGCTGGCCTCAGCTGCGCTCTCCTCTCCAGCTCGGCACTAACTGACGGCTAATCGATTAGTGCTTGGTGACCTCTCACCCCTTTCGCTTCCTGTCTGACAGATTACACCTCCACAGTTCCATTGGACTACATTCTCCTGCCTCTGTGTGTGTGTGTGTGTGTGTGTGTGTGTGTGTGTGTGTGTGCGTGTGTGTGTGCGTGCCGTGGCTCTTTGCTTTCTAGCATCGCAGCAGAACACAAGCACCGGCGCTGCGTTTCCGAGACGTAAACGCCACATACGAACACGATTGCTATTTTACGGTACGTGTGACGGGGTTTTCGTCTGGGGCCGATGTTTGTTGTTTATTTGGGTGTGTGCTGAGCGTTGCCATGGCAACACAGACAGTGCGCAGATCAAGCAGCTCAGGTCTGGGGCTGGTGATCCATTTATGTGTGTGAAGGTGTGTGTGTGTGTGTGTGTGTGTGTGTGAGGAGGTTGATAACAATGCCCCTCTCTGCAGGACACTGCTCTCTTCCTGGCCTGCTATGCCAGGAAACACCTCCCCAACAAACACACACACACACACACACTCAGATATTTATACCTGTGTGACTTCACTAGCTCGCCTTGCACACCCCAGCAAAGGGAAACAAGCCTTCGCTGTAGATAAGTTTTTTTAGTGCGAGCAGACTCAGCTGTCCGGAACATCAAGGTTAGCATTTTTGTTCTAACACAGCCATTAATAATGAAGCGACGCATGGCTCTTTACATTTGTACAAACTCTCAGCCAGTAAATAAACAGGGTCTTTGCTCACCCTCCCGAAACGCCCCAGCCACCGGATCAGGGGAAAATTCTTCACCCCGTCAGGGTTTAATAGATGTGTGTGCAAGTCTGCAGGGAGTTTCCAGATACGCTAAATGTGTTTGCTTTTCAGTGACAGCGCTTAAGATATTCACACAAACACACACACACACACACACTCACCAGTAGCAGCCACCTAGCATGAATGAACTCCTTGATAACCGTGTGTGTGTGTGTCAGAGAGAGACTAATGACGGTCCAGTAATGGGTGGATGTGAGAGAGATCTGTGTGTGCAGGCACCCAGAGGCTTCTCACCACATTCTCATCACCATCAGGAGGTTATCCACACACACACACACACACACACACACACACACACCAGTCCATGAGTCGATTACATAATAACTCACTGAGCTGATCGGTGAGTAAGTTTGCTGATCAATCAGCGGAGTCATTAGACAAAGCAGCCAGTAGGTTAATTACAGTCAGCTGATGGGCCGGTTTACAGTGCCCTGATATCAAAACATGTCTCCTCTTCCACATCCACAGTCAATTATGTTTTTTCTTCCATTAAATAATATCCACTAAACTGCGATGGAATCGGTCCCGATATACGGTCTCGTCTCTGGTGAACTTAACCGCGACTCGCGCTCCCAAAGTCCAGCTTGCATTGATTTCTGCAGTCTAAATTCTGTGTTGTTGTTTGTTTTCTCTTTTCTTTTTTCTGGCTAATTGGCTGAAATTTCTTCGAGTCGATTATAGATTTAAAAACAGGACAGCAAATGCGACATTCGAAATTCACGGAAAATAAAACCGATTCCAACTGAATTTGGTTTCGGGAGACTTGTGAGGACAAGCTTTGATTTAAGCCCATTAAGTTGCTGTGTTATTCTTCTTGTGTGATACAAATACAGAAACAACGGAAGGCAATGGAAAGCAGTGTTTTTTGTGATTATTCCCCATAAATAGCAATAAATGTGTCATTTCCCCCCCTCATGAAATGTAATTACAATCACAATGCTAGTCAAGTGACATCTCATTCTGAATACAGACTCATTGAACACTAACGCTGCTTTAAAGTAATTGTAGTTTCTGACAACAGGAAGACAGTTAAAAGCAAACGAGGCATCGTTAGAGCCGCGACAGGAACAGATGGGAGAACGTGCGTGTGATTATATGAGTACGAACGTGTGAGGCCATCATGTCTGCGTTTGTAGCTTTTAGCGTAACATGATCTCTGTCTGAGGTAGGAAAGGGAGGATGAGGGAGGTGAAAGATGAGGAGAGAGGGAGGACAGAAAGGAGGCGGGGAGGGGTTAAGTACATATCAGACGTCTGAGTCAACTCGGCTCCAGTCGTAGCTAATAGTTTCATTTTCCTACTCAAATTCAAAGTCCCCTAAGAGTCAAGGAAAGTGTGAGTTAACATAAATAATAACGAGAGCTCAGAAACAAAAAGAGCCAAAGACAAAGAAAAAAGTGAGAGCAAGAAGGTCACAGGTTCGAATCCGGCCTGCGGCCTTTGTGTGAGGGGTTTGACTGCTGGGATAGGCTCCCGCTTGGCCCGTGAACCGGTAACGGACAACTTATACCTACTTTTGTCTTTTAACTTTTACAATTATTATATTTTATTTAAAGTATAGCAGCAGAAAAAGTCGGGATGCTACTACAATGAGTAGGATTTGTCCTCTGGAGACCATGAAAGTTTATACAAGCATTCATGAGAATCCTTCTCATTGAGAAATTTCAGACTGACAGAGTGACAACGCCGTCCGGGAGCCTGACTTGGGACGACGGAGACCAAACACGAAACAGGTCAACTTCGATTTAGACATTAATGATCAGATTGTTTGGGCGCTGCAACGTTGGCCACTTTGACCGGTGAATGAAGACAACGTGTTTGGATTAGGAAACAGAACGGCAGCTTTTATTATGGTAGAAAACAGGAAGCTGGGCTCGACAAATAGAGCATGAATCTGAGAAGATGAGGAACGTATAGAAAGGAGGGCGAGGACGAAAAGGAGAGGAGGACAGGCCAGGAGACGGCACAGGGAAATATCTCACTGTATGTGCGCGCGCGCGCGTGTGTGTGTGTGTGTGTGTGTGTGACAGTGACAGTTAAGGGAAGAGTGGCATACCAGGTTGGCAGATATATTTTTGGTAACTAGAACAAGAAAGAAAGACAGAGTGAGGGAGAGAGTGAGATAGTGAGAAAGACAAAGGCAGGGAAGATGAAGAGATCATTTAGAAGATTCCCTCACTCCCTTCATCTCCTTTCCTCACATAACCCCTCCTCCTCCTCCTCCTCCCACAGCTGATTGACAGAGCCCCTTCATCCCCCCACCCAGCGCTCTTTGATTGACAGGACTCCACAGACTGAAACTCTTATCCCCTGAAACAAACCCTGCTCTGCTCCTCCTCACCTCCTTTCTCTCCTCTGTCTGCCGAGACAAGTGAGCTCCCTCCTTTTCTCCCTCTACCCTCACCCTCCTCCCTTTTACTCCCTACAAATGCTTCCAATAACGTTGGCCTTCTACTATCGTGTTTCCATCTTTCTCTCCTTCCTCTCTTTACCATCATCTCTTCCCCAAGCTGTAACCCCTCTTAACCCTAGAGAGTACACACACACACACACACACACACACACACGCACACACGCACACACACACACCCAGGGAACCCCTTTCACCCCTCAGGCTTATGTGGGCCTCTTTAGACATTGAGAGGACACACACTGCACACTGCTCTCCCTCTCTCTCTCTCTCTCTCTCTCGACACTGATCTAATCCCCGAACACACACCGCCTGAGACTGTAACACCCTAAAACTACACACACACACACACACACACAGCCTGAGCCTATTAAACCAATCGTGGAAGGCTAAACAGGGAGCGAACCGAGCAGTGAGGTAGGTAACCCCGCAGGGCACGGAGAGAGTAAAACACAGTCACAGAATGAAAGAGAGAAGGACATAGGGGGGGGGGGGTGAGATGAGAACGCATGAAGTGAAGCGTGTGTGAGAAATCGCAGGAGAAGGAGAAACTAATAGAAATAGAGGTAAGGATGCTGCGTGACTGAGAAAAGACAGGAGGAGATATGAGGAGGAGAAACTGAGTGGCAGCCACAAGAGGAGGAGGAGGAGGAGGGGGAGTGGCCGTGGCTCTTTAGGAGTCAAGCAGGCGTATGATGGGATATCGTTGCATGTCGTTAACCCTATATTAACCCTGAGCGGCAGAGGGACATGGATTAACTGGGCCACACACACACATAGATCCGCACAAACAAACAACAATGAGCTGTCAGTCACATCCAAACAGTCTTTTCTGCATTTCCTTCACCTGTTTGTGCTCACAAATAAATGCTGTTGGAGCATTATAGCCACCAGGAGCCTGACTCTTTTTATGATGTCACAATATCGGGACATTTTGCGAGGACAAGCTGATCCAGAGGAACGCCCTCCTTCTCATTAGCGCCGTGCTCGAGGCTGTTGCACCGTCATTGCTCCCCGCCGGTCTGTATAAAATGCTACAAAGACATAATGGGAGGTCAGTGTTGTTCTGCCTCTGAGCCAACCATGGGAGTCATGACAAAGTTTAATTGAATCCGTATAAATGGAGCAAGGCAGCGAGGTGCTGGGATGGGACGGGGGTGGGATGCTTGGACGGTGTGTTATATGTATGGTCCATGATCTGGGACAGCCAGAGGAAGCTGTCCCATGTCCCATAAATCAGTCTTTTGACCTGAGTAAAGCAGAGAAAGACAAATCAACCCATCTTGTAATTACTAGTCTCGTGGACTTTCGGGACAGTGGGAGTCTCCGAATTGACTGGACTGATGTTTTACATCAGAATACGATGAGATAAATCTTATGTGAAGCAAAACAATCCAAACTGTTTTTTTATTTACTGAAATGCTAATCTTAACCTGATGTCTTAGAAAACGATTCCATGAAAATAATCACCGTTTCTTTGCTCACAATAGGGCTGAAATTCCCAGACAGACTTTTGGATGACTGAAACTTTAAACAAAAAGCAGGATTGTGACGACTAAATATGATAAAAAGTAACTTGGCCTTTGAAACAGGACTAAGGATCGTTATCAGCTAATAAAAACATGAATAAATGAATGTCAGGGAAAAGCTGCAGCGTCTGGGAGCCCAGTATGTGGGACTATTCTGTTCTGTCTTTGTTTACACTGCATTGCTCATATGTTAAACAGCATGCTAAATGCTAATGCTACGTTAAAACACCACACAGCGGGATAACAAGGATGAAAGTCGTTTGTGCGGTGATCCGCGTGAATTCAGAAATATTTCCGTTTTCAAGCGCTTGCACACAAGAAGCTTTCTCTCATTTTGACATTTTTGGGTGAGGCAGCAGAGTTCCAGATGTTAAACTTAGAGGTTGTGAACCACTGCAAAGTGGAGGGCGCTGGTGGAAATGGAAGAGTGGGGGGGGGGGGGGGGGTTACAGGAAGTATCCCACGGTATCCACGGTAACCTTAACATTCCATCCTAACCAAGTTCCCTGACATCTCCCACAATTCAATGCTCCGCTCCTCCAGCTATATAACACAACACACACACACACACACACACACACACACACACACACAATCATAGTCGCCCAACAGTAATACTTCAAACAGTCCAGTAAAAGACACATTATAATTATAGATCTATTATGTCACTTTGTGTCTAGAATATCATCTATTCTTTCGGCGGCACAACCCAGGTCACAAACACACACACACACACACACACACACGCACACACACACACACACAGGCACACACACACCTGCCAGGCGCATATGATGACGTGTAAGCTGAGAAGTCTGAGATAGCCGACAAAACAGAAGAATGTAGCTGTAGTGTAAAGATTCTATAACGTTCTGCACACATACTAATACACACACAAAAATGACACACGGTTGTGTATCGCATTCCATGGCTCTAAAAGAGAGGAGAGGAGAGGAAGCCATTTTTATTGATGGCTCTTTTAAAAGATTTAATTTTATAATGTCACTGTTTATGCTGGTCCGGTATATTTAACCAGCTCTAATGTTAATTAATATCAGCTATCTGAGTTTTTTCGTTGAACACCAAGACAGTTCTATCTTTTTTTCAGAGCAAAGTATTTGTTTCTCTGCCAACTTACAGTGGGAAATATTTCAATGCCACTGTTTTTGTTTTCCGCTCGTGTTCTCAGCAATGGCAAACTTCGCTTTCATTGCTATTCGACTTAAGGGAGCGGACAGAAGAGGAGGCTTTAACTGAATATTTGCAGACACAACACATATAGGAATTTGCAGGGTGCCAAGATTGTTTCATACAAATACACAGATCATTAGACAACACGGATATATATAGATATCTATTTAACTGCAACCATGCAATCGCTGCACTGCATGGGTGTGAAAAGTGTGTCTTCACTATACTGAAGCTAAGTTAGCTAAGCTAAGGCACTTATACCCATAATCAGAAAAAAAAAAAGGTTAGTACTGGATTAAAGTGAAGTGATTATGCTCTATTTTGAGAATCACACCAAATAGCGTTACATACATGTGATTACACATGTATGTAACTATTTAATTAAACGTATTATCTAAACTGACGCTAACAGATCCTGGTTTTAAGCCGGGCTGCTAGTTGGATGCGAGAACATGATGAACATTGATTTTATCTCATGGACATCAATTCTTTGATCTTCTGGTATTATTTTCTTACTGTTACACCAAAATAAAGGGGAAAAATAAAAATCACTGTCATCATCATTGCCGCGGTAACGGTGTGGTAGGAGTGAACCGACGCTCCGTCACTCCCCTCGCCGTGAATCGCTGTTCCAAACACAAACCTGCTTCACGGACTGCCAGGGAGAAATCAGACTAAAATGAGGTTGGATCTCATTTCAGTTTTTCTCTGTCACATTTTTCTGCTCGTGACCCACTTTTTCTGCGCTGCTACAAGAGCGGGGGGGGGGGGGTAGATTCAGTCCTCCACCTTGACAGACTGACAGGTAGGTAATGTAAATGCCTATGCCTGATTCTGCCAGAAATGACGTACAGCAGTTGATTTGTATATCTACACCCCCTCTGCAGGTCAGTGATGACATCACACAGGGATGCAAACCTCTAAAGCTTTGAATCCTTTGAATTCATGTTCAGCATCAGACCCAACCGTTTGTGGAGTGAGGAACAGTACCTGTCGATGATAACGGGGTCTGAAGGCGTCTCATTACGATTCCCACAGCTCTTCTTGTCACAGCATCGGCTGCAAAGAGAAGAAGACAAGAGTTAGAGGAGTAAGAACGAGGGGAGACACGGCGTGTTACCTGGGTGGGAGTTCACAGTTAGACGCGGGGAGATTAGCGCTAAAGTCACATCGGTCAGATTCGGATCGTTGCGGTTTCAGTGGCCTCTGCACCGCATCTGTGATTCCATTAGGGTGGAACAGATGCTATAGCAAAAGCGCCGACAGATTATCAGTCGGCAGAGTCGACTAAACGCACCCAATGGGGAAAAACAAAGACCCGAAAAGGAGGAATACAATCACAAGTTCTTCCTGAGGAATATGACAGTCATACATCAAGACGCAACTTATGGCTGGAGTTTTTAAGTGACTTTTTGCAGATTCAATACGCACACTTCCACTAACTTAGCTACACCAAGCCTGTGAGACGGGACGAGGCGGGGATTATAACCTCAGACGAAGAACGTGACGGTGATAATTTGGCCTCAATTTTAGGGAACTGTCATGTCAAATATGAGGCAATGCTCGTCACGTAGGAAGAATGTCGTCTCATCATATATAAAACACGAAAGTAATTCATTTAAAGAATATTTACCACGTGTGTATGTGCGTGCACGCACATACACACACACGTTCACTCACACAAGTTCAAAGTTTTCTTGCGTGCATCAATTCTGAATAAAGAGCAAGCGCAAAAGACTGAAGCCGGAGGGGGAGCGTGAAAGGGCGAGTATGGGAGGAAACGCTAATACAAGAGGGTGGGAGGAATAGTCGGGGGAGACGTCTCAGGTTTCCCACTGTCACAGATGGCAGCGGTGCAAGAAGGCTGACATGTTACACCTTAAACATTGTCTCCGCCACCGGCTGCCCCGCCTCGCTTTCTGCTCGCTCTATCCTTCCCTTCCTGCCGCTCTGTCAACTGGGTCACTTTGAAAACGTGTCAAAGAACAGAGCAGAACCGCCAAGAGGTGAGAAGGGAGGAAAACGGATGACAAGGGAAAGGAAAGATGGGGAGGGTGGCAGAAGGAGGTGAGGGCAAGGGTACATGAGGAGGGAAGATTAAGGGAGGACAGCAGAGGAAGTGGAGACAGGAGCAGAGTGGAAGATGTTATAGATGGTGGGGCAGAGGGGAGGAAAACGAGGGGCAGGATGGGGGTAATGTAGCACTTATTGCTTTGGTTCCTGGTGATCTAATCACCCCCCCCCCCCCCCCGCCCCCCCCCTGCTTCCACCACACACACACTTTTAAACAATAGAGTCTCAACTGTATGAGATGATGATGCCGTTTTCACCTTCTCTATGTGAAAGAAATGTCCAATTACATGTTTATAACGCTTCAGTTGGGTTAAATCAACTGAAATGATGATGTCACGGCAAACCGCAGCAGGCCGTCAAAGTTTATTTAGAAAATTAATCGTTTGGACTTTTGGCTGGTGCAATTTGAAAATGTCATTTTTGGGTTATGATTTCCTGACCAGATTTTTAATCAATTCATCACACACGTTGGAGAAAGAATAATTTATTTATTATTAATTGACAGCTGTAGAACCAAATTTAATATGATACGGTGTTTTATTTTTATTTTTTTAAACTGTAAAGTACTACAGTAAATGTGAACACACTACATGGAATCTTTCATCCAATACGGTCAAGCATCTTATTGAATGAATTTCATTAAAACAAATATTTCAAGTATCATCCCCAAAAATAACAGAATTTCATGTGATAGTTTTTCTCTTTTATAAACCTGTGCAGCAAACGTTTACTGCCCTCATTGTGGAAAGATGTTTGACATTTTGCAGCAACTTCAGGCGACCGCTGACGTAGTAAATCCCACGTGATCGTTGCTGTGATCAGCCTGGTCACCGCCATCATCCACCAGGAGTAGAACCCCCAACCAGGCTTGTGATGCGGGTTAGCGCAGTGGCAGATTGTCGGGGAGCATATGGCTAATAGCCCTGCCGTGCCAATGAACCACACTGATTAATGCACGCCCAGAGCTCTTTGGGTGCGTGCTCTGTAGTCGCCCCCCCCCCCCCCCCCGCAGATCAGCATGTGAGAACACAAGGCGGCAGCCGTAACTTTGACCTCAGCCACTGCTGGCAGACAAGCGAGCGTTTACGCTCATCGCAGAAGTCGTGCTTTCTGCAACACCGCTGAGGAAACCTTCCAATAACGGAGGCCTTTCTGCTATTGTGTTGTGTTTATGCATGTCCGTGAAGCATTCTATACTATAAATGTCTTTACCAAACACAATCCATATACTGTAAATCAGATCAGAATTTTGATTGTTTCTCCAAAAAGCTCTGCAGCCGAACTGCCTGAGGATCATTTGGAGAACTATATATAATAAAACATCCGTGTGCCTGATTTCAGGACTAACGTCCTTCTGCTTCGCCTGTTGCATAGAGATGAACCCCAATTTATATTGTTGCACTTAAAGTTGCTCAGAGACAAGGTCAGGAAATAAGAACAACTTAATGCATGTGCTAAATTTGAATTTTTATAATTGTGGTGTGCATATACACACTTGAGCGTGAGTGTGTGCGTGCACGTGTGTGTGTGTACTTGAGACTGCCTATATTTTACAGTCAGATTGTGGAGGAAGGCCCATTAGTTAGCCATGAAACAACAGTAGGGTTCAGATTGACTAATGAGTTTCTCTATGTCCTAATTAACCAGGCGTCGCGTGAGCACGCACGCACGCACGCACGCACACACACACACACACCATTGTATAGCATAGGTTGGTAAAACGCCTCTATAAATAGAGCTCTTTCTCCCAACCTACTTTTGGAATAATTCATCTTTAGATTATAATTAAAGCAGCGACTCTGATAGCTAAAACTCATCTTCCTCAACAACATGGCTTAATGTGTACGAATGAGTCTGTGTGTGTGTGGGGGGGGGGTAATGAGGGTGACAAAATGGAGAGGAGAGGAGAGCTCACCTGCACATGATCTCATGAGTCAACAGGACTCGGCACATCTCTGGGTTCTTGTCCTGGCCTTCATAAATAATGGCCTACAAAGAGAGACGGATGCAGAGAGAGGAAGAAGAAGAGGCGTTACATCACAGACAGCTTAACAGGGAGAAACACAGATAAATAGCCATTCGTGTCCTCCATTCTCAAGGAGGTGTGCTCTGCTCAGAGCCGTTCTCCACTTATCAGAAGGTCATTGGTTCGATTCCTGCCCCCCCCCCCCCCCCAAACCTCCATTTAAAGCAGTGCCATATCTCTACAGCTCCACTTCACTGTACTGCAATCTAATACGTATTACTGAATACTAGTCTGGATCGAGTTGTTCAATCATCGTGATTGAAGCAAAAAACACCGCACAACCTCCTCCAGAAACGCTGTGGCATGGGGGTGATTTTATTTCTGGTTAGCAGGAGTGTTGTCGGGGTAACAGGTTGGATCCCACTTCACCACAAAGAGCGGAGATTTGAGAAATAACACCTCAACTTCACATTAAAACACCCACACCCACAGATACCTTGTTTCCACACCTCGCCAGGAACAACAACTGCGTCTCATCTGCTCACACGTTGATCAGGTGAACCAAAAGTTAGAAGGAACAAAGCTGCACCTTCACAGAGCTGCAGTCTTAGAGCTGTTCCTCGGCTAAATACTTTTGCCCGCTGCACTTAAACAATATTCCTGCTGCTGCTAAGGAAGCTCGACGACAAAGCCAAAACGCCACGTTAAAAAAAGGTTTGACTGTCTTGTCTCATGTTCTTCAGTGAAGCTCCGACAACCTGCTGCCACCAGGTGAACTTCAGGTTGAGTTTGTAAATGAAAATGTATTCATGAATTCATTAGGCGGGGGGCTGAGCTCAGACTCATTATAAACTTGCACTGGCAGAGGAGAGAAGGAACTGATGGATGAAGCGGTTAAAGAAGTGGATGGGAAAATACTGTAAAAAAGAAATCTTGCCTGTGTGTAAAGCAAAGAAGATCCCGCCGGGGGGCCCCTGGGCAAGTATAATCCATATGGGGCCATGGACTGAGCCCCTCATTTGTAGAAACTACAGCCCTCCATGTGCGTCTGAAACTGGCTCGGAGCTTTGCAGCAATAATGGCGAGCAGCTACAGGCTGAACAGTCCGAGGCATCTAACTCGTTGTAGCCTAAAGCGTTTCCTAGCGTGGAGCTGCTTGTCTCCAAAGACCCTTTTGTGCTTTCTAGAATTAGCGACCCGACTTGTATCAGGACCCCCCCCCCCCCCCCCCCGATCATTCATGATGTTTCCATGCGTTTGAGATTTTTCTTTTCATTTGCAGAAAATGCATCGACACTCAAATCGGGAGTCTTTTGAGATCTCTGCGTTCCTCGGCGCCAGGCTGCGCAGGCGTGAGTCGTAATGAAACCAAACTAATGTAAACTCAAGCAGAGCGTGGAAAAGTAGATAAACAGAGGTATAGGTGTATAGGGCAAAATAAAATAATAAAAAAAAGAACCTGTCCAATGTGACTAGAGATGTACCCAAAACATTTCAACTGGATCCAGCCAGAACAGAGAGGCTCAGACTGAAACCGGTCCAGCAGCCGCGACGTGTGAAACCGCTTCTCTAATCTCTAGACAACAATGATCATATTTTACACTGTGAAGAAATCTGAATGTGGGAGCAGCAAGAACGGATGGAACAGACATGATTTATAGTCATCGTTTTGTCTGCGATCGGACCTGCTCATTGAGTCGAGGGAAAAGAGCGGACCCGACCTCGACTTGTTTCCCACCCTGGACAAAAGATGCATCGTTGTCGGCTCGACTTCTCATTTGTTCTCTCTCTCCCTCATAGACACAAGGGAAGATTCCCTCCTCGGCGGAAGCATTTATCTTTACTAACAGAACTGGGTCTGATGTAACTGAGCTCTCCTTAAAAACAAACCACACACACACACACACACACACACACAGACCAATTCATTAAAGTCTCTTGCACATTGTGTTTATTAAATCTGTCACCTCTGTGTCAGAATGAAATCTAAAGTTCATTTCATTTTCTGACGTGAGAGAGAGAGAGATTTCACCTCTATGTCCTTGACCCCAGTCGACCTTAGCCTTAGCAGGATGGATGACTTCCACCAAGGAGGTGGTGTCATCAGCTCTTTAAGGTTATCTGTCAGCAGGACTACAGAGAAAACCCACCAGACGGGTTCTGATTAAACCCGGCTGAAGGGTTGGGCTTGTGGAAGGGAAGAACCCCTTAGAGTTTGGATTTTGGATAAATGGATCAATCCCTAGATTTCAGCGAGTTTTCGTGGCGGTTGAAAAAAGAGCGTGGGTAGGGTCAAAAGTAGAACCAGCACATGTTGGAGCAGATCAAAATGAAGAGGCGGATCCATGGCGTTTACTTCAAAGACTAATGAGGGCAGCTGTTTTGGGATGTGTCTCATTATAATTTGGGTTAGAGTTGGAACTTAATTCCAACGGACCGTTGGGATTTATGTGAGGCATAACCTCCACTGATTGGCTGTCTGATTGGCTCTGAGGTAAAGGACGTCCACTGACTCTGGTAACTTACAACCGACTAGCTCAGCCCGTTAAACCGTCACGAAGTCGATCGCAGGGAGGATCCCAAAGCAAACACTTGCGTTTCCAGTCGTGCTTGGTCCGTCCTGCTAATCTGCGCCACTTGGAGTTTCAATCTGGGGTTAAATCAACAGCACAATAACTATCTTTAAACCAACATCTCCATCACCGACGGGCTCTTGAGCGATGGCGGGCGTGACTTCTCCCTGTTTGCGGGCCCACGTTTGTCTCGTCTTCTTCATCGTACCGCCACCTCGCCCGCCTCTGCTTCATCTTTTATCTTGCTGCTCCTCCGCCTGTCTCCTCCCTCTCTCCACCTCACCAGGCCTTTCATGCAGCATCTCTGCTCGCTCTCCCGGCTGCCTTTGAAGCAGCGTGACGCATGTAAACAAGGAGCTGTTTAAGCAGGGGAACAGACTTCCTCCTGTGTTAGTGTCAAATCAGCTACCAGAGCAACAATAGGAGGCGCTCTTGTGCCAAAGCTAACGTTTAGCATTTATTTTTACCATAGAAAATGGATCCATGGGAAGACAGTTGTTGCAATTGTGAATGAATCTGTGTTCAAATATATAATATTGTATGTACATAATCCTGGTATTCGGTTCACACGTCTTTCGTACTGACGTTTTTTTTAATTGATTGTTCTTTTATGAAAATGTAAACAGTGTTCTTTGGGCTTTGGGACTTTTCATTAAAATATATTAAAACGCTTGTGAGAGTTACAACCAGGGAACGACTGTGGGCTAATTATTCTCCTCACTGTGACATCCTGATGAGATCCATCCACGTGCATTTCCTCACCAACCCTTCATCAAATCGACTTCACACCTGTCGGGTTCGGTGCTGAGGATGCAAGGAAACGGCGAGGTAGGTGGCTGCGACGCCGTTTTGACGAGCTGTTGTTGAGACGGCTACGCCGGAAGCACTCGGCTCATTTCCAGACAGATCCCGGCACGGTTTTTTAAAAGGCAAACTGGTTAGACTGCTAATAGCTGAGCTTTTGGCTTCGAGGTATCATTATGATGGAAACGTTTGATTACACAGTGTCATGGTTTTGGAATAACGACACCATTAGAGATCGTCTCCCTGCAGCAATTGATGTGCGTTTTTTTTTTGTATCCCAGTCACCGTTTCTGTCTGCTTCTTGTTCCAGGTACACAAAAAAGGAATAAAGTCCTATATCTGCTATTGATGGAAGACTTAAATTAATGTGGAAGCTCTAAGGTTTAACATGATCCATTTCCACTTTAATGTAAAGACAACATGTCATTTATTGAGGCGCCAGCGTTGGGTTGCACGGCTGGTTTGCAGCAACAGATTCTCTTTGGATTTGGGATCAGCAGATGTTCCCATTTTAGTCCAACAGAAATCTGTCACAGCATCTGAAAACACCAACAGCTTACCTGTTGGATGTGCATTCAAATACCTGTCGGTCAGTTTAGTCGTTACACAAGATGGTTCTCTTCTGATCGGAATGTTAGTGGAGCTGCTCTTGTGTTTTAAATCATAGCTTCCGATGACATCTGGACGGGCACAGAAGAAAAATCTGCAGCTTCAGTTTCCCCAATTAGGATCACCAGAACTCTCTCTCTCTCTCTCCCTGTGTGGGTGTGTCTGTGTGTGTGTGGGGGGGGGGGGGGGTGTGCGCGTGCACATACAGGAGGTCAACTCCCCTTTTTCTCCTGCACTCTTTGTGTCTCAAGCTAAACAGTTATTAAAGAACAGCGTGGTCCCTCACCCCTGCCAAACACACACACACGCGCACACACACACACACCCACCTACACACACGCGCACACACACACACACACACACACACACACACACCTACACACACGCGCACACACACACTGCTCCACACTAGATTTATTTCTGCCCTTCAGTCTGCATCCGTCTCTCTCATAGTGGCACAACAAAAACAAAAACAAAAAATTACAAGAAAAATTGCATGTGATCAGAAAGTGCTTGACTCCTCTGCAGATCAAATCCCAGAGGTGCTGTTTGCATCTTCACGCACACACACACACCCACACGCACACGCACACACAAACACACACAGTAACGGCCCTGTTCCTCAACACCTGCTTGCTGCCTCGTCGCTCTAATCACAGCAAGAGAAGTACAGGCAGAAAGTGCCAGACATGTGGAAGGTATTGTGTGTGTGTGTGTGTGTGTGTGTGGGGTGGGTATTTCCACTTGGTGCACAACACAGAATCACACACACACACAAACAAGCGTTTTGCGTGTGCAGACAGAGGCAGGCGGCGGATCAGTGGAGCCTCAGAGAAGTAACAGGAATGGTGACAGGTGTGTGTGTTTACCTGTTTCGTCATGGAGTCTATGAGTCGAACATAAAAGTCTTGCTCTGTTCTGATGCCTGTTGGGATGCAGAAAAGCGGGACTTTAGATTTCAACACAGAAAATAAATGCAGTGGGAAATGGATATTGAGTAAAAACTGATAATGAATGCCTTCCAGGATGCGCTCGCACTTTTAGAAGACATGAAAAATGCATGAAATACCACGCGTCAAACTCCAAGTACTGCGGAGGAATAATCATTCTGTGTTTAAGCTGCTTCGACAACACTTCTGAGCTTCTTCTCGGGGTCAGTGAAGTGAGAGTGAACGTTTATTTTGTTTTTTAACTGACTTTATTCAAACGCCATCGCAGCGGTTTGAATGCCTCGACTCACTTCAGCGTTGCCCCTTTCTGCGTGAGGATAAAAGCAACAATCACTGTGCACATTGCTGCTGTATAAAGTCTTAATCTCAGAGAGGAGCGGGTCACGTCTCCTGCTGTTTCCCTTACTCAGTTGCAGCCTGATCTGCACCCACCACTGTACACAACATGCAACCAGCAGCCCAGGCTGTCAACTGGCCCGCTTCACAGCGGACAAGCTCATTTAGGAGCAGTGA